>NW_027281001.1:0-58408 GCF_046629955.1 Centroberyx affinis | reverse complement strand
ATCACCACTGGAAGCAAATATCATCCCCATGACCAAGATTAGGTTTAGCAGTCAAACATGCCCTCACTTTACCTTCATCATTCATACATATTCATGAAACCACCATATTCAGGTTAAGATTTTGGCATGGCTCATAAATGTTGTCTTTTGTCAAATTCAAGCAGCTTTAGTGGGACAAACATTTGCTTCCCCTTCCCCTGTATGAACTCATCATTTGGAAAGACAGAGGATTTTTAACAGCACAGTTTCAAAATTGTTAGAAGACGACCGTGTTACTCACTTGTAAGTCAACCCATCTCCTTTAGAGCATAGCTCTTCAGCCGTTTGACCATCGGAGACAACACACTGTTGGTCAGATCTGCTGGTTCAAAACGTGTTGGCCGTTACAAAGCGCCGGGGCGCACACTTCACCCACCACTGCGCGCAGGTGAGGTTTTTGAAATCAGGAGACCTTACTTTGAATGATTTTGATTTCTTTAGTGAGATTGTCTGAACAAAAAACAAAGTCCATGGCATTTGTAATGCAGGTTAACTTACTTGTAAGTGAGGCCATCTCCAACAGAGAAGAGCTGCTGAGCTGAGAGTCCATCCTCAGGAACGTAGCCTGTACCACCACTGATCAAGTAATCCGCCATGCTGTCAAATGATAAGGAGGATCAAATTAAAGAAACTGCACAGCCCAAGGCTGGAATGAAGACGTTTAGCTACAGCCGGCCAAATGATGCCTTGCAAGAAAACCAGACAGCCTGTTTTACAGGCAGAGCTTTGGTGACCTTCTCAGAGGAAGACATAACCATGGCAACATCAACATCCCCCCAGTCAGCCTCAGGTCAGTGCGCCTGCGTAGCAGCTGCAAGATGCAACTGCTTCTTCCCCTTACCAAAAAAGAGCCATACTAATCCTATAATAACATTTAGAATACTGTACAAATATCACAGCAAATGAGTTCATATAGGGATATTATAGCGATATAATGGCAGAGAAAATGATACAATTAATTACACAAACGTCACTCTAAATTCATTACCTAGTACCACAGACACTACGTCTCTGTGGGAACACTGCCGTGATTTTTCGTTAGGGCGAGAGATGGAAAGAGTGATTTTTGTATCGGCGTCGAAAACAAAAGGTTAATTTCTTCAAATCGTACACATCAAGACATTACCACAGCACACAAACGGAAACGGTTAACGTCAAAAGCGCGTACTTACCAGGCCGCGCGTGAATAAAATATAGGTGACCCACTAACATTTAACTTAAACAGTGTGTATAGAGACACACTTTCTATTTTAAGGGCAGGGGACTCAGGTTAAAGATAAAAGGTTCGCAAAATAAACAGCCATTATCATTTAAAATAAAAACACGGGTGAAAGAACAGCACACGATTCTTGAAAATGTCGCATTTGTCTCGGCTTGATAACGTCTACTGGCCTGGTGACCTACATTGTCTCAGCAGTAACGTTAGCTATCTGCTTTCACTGCGCGCACACAGATAAAAAAAGGAACTACTCACTATTTCATGGCTGTCATACAACGGAGAAAATAACATCCGCAACACATTCTCAGCAGCGGCTCCTATCATGTTACAGAATCACTCATTCTAGACTTGTGCTACTATCCCTTCAAAAGGAACACAATTTAATATAGCCTTGCTTATCTGAAAAAGTTAATGCATGGTTAAACATGTCTTAGCACATTTTACTAACTAATAGGGTGTTTTGGGAAATTCGGCACGTAGTTTATCCACCAAGCAGCACTTTATTTCAATCAAATCTCATTTTAAGAATTGGTTTACATTGCACGCCACCGCCCACCACGGTGTATTTTGGTGGAAGAATATTGTGGGTATAACAGGCGAACCAATAGTAAAAGTTGCAATTGTATTAAGTAAGCGGTGCTTGGTGTGTTGAATGCATGCCGAAATGAAGAGTGGCTCCTAATGATTAGCAAATGGTCTTAAGTCATGTTATACCTGGTAAGTACCTTTGCCGAGAAACGAAGGCAACATTAAATTACGAGAGTTTTGAATGGAGTTTGGTGTCCAGTCCTCTCCATAAAAGACAGCGCGACATGTGTCGGGGCTACATCTATGCCACAACAGCCTGGGTGTGATCTACTATAAAACCTCTTTGGTGTGCATGCGGATTAATAACGTTACATCTGGCATTTGCGGAGAAGTAGGCTACAAGCTGCCACGATGAGCAGATACTCTCAGCTAACGTTAGCCAGCAATCGGTAAATGGAATAATGCCTCGGCAAGCAAATCACGAGGCGTGAAACGTTATCATCCATGAGAAAAAAAGACATAAATGTCTGCTCACATAATAGCAACCACAAATACTAACTTATCCATTATGTTGATATTAACAGTAACCGTTAGCCAGCCAGAGGGATGAATCACCTCTGGCAATATAACGTTAGGCATGTTACGTTACCTACAACCAGTGATGTCTAGTGCTACATAACGTTAGAAAGTGAGTAAACTATGACCTCGTGTAATCATGAGGCAAACACCTACTTACACAATGAATTATATTTTCAGAAAAAGTGTGCTTTGTACCCCACCCAACAGATCATGTTCATAACTTACCTACGTCAGTCAGATAGTACTCAGATGTACACTATAACTTTAACGTTAACGCTACCTCAATCAAACGCATGTCAGCCAGGTTGGTAAACTATTTGACAAATAATAAGCTGTGTGAGTTGGGTTTAGATGGGTTTACCATCCACTACATCCAAGTGAAATGCTTCATTCACTGCCTTGCATTGCAGCAGATAAACCCGACATGAATTGTGTCTAGGCTAACGTTACACTTGCAGACATGTGGTAGCTAACGTTAGCATATAGCATTAGCGGCTAGATTAACCGCTAGCTCGACCAACTAAAAAACATTTATGATACTTTTTAGGCAAGCAGTTCCACTTTTAAACAAGATACTTCCCATATCGTAAGTGTTTAAAACTAGGTAGCTTTCTGGCTATAGTCCAACATCTTTTCCTAGACTGGCTAGCTAGCTACCTCTTGAAGCAGATGCCCACGTTGACCACGTTCACAGGAAAAGCAACTTTCCAGCTGTGAATGTGGAGAAGTCAGTCTAAAGATGAACGATGGGCACAAATATCCATTTACCTTGAAGAACAAACCAGACCGAAAGACTGATCGCTAGTTGCTCCAAGATGTAAAAGTGATGGTCGGTCGTAAAGTGAAGCGAAATTGATTGCCTGTCGCTGTCTGCAGACAGTGTGTGTTGGTGTTATGTACTGGCAGCAGCGTCACATCCCCTCGCTCCCCCGTTCACACAGAGAGGCGTGTTTAACCCGCTGCATCCCGCTACTGCGAAATCAGAACCACAGTACAAAAAAACAGGGTTCAACGAAATGCCATCACCCTGTGAAAGTGCAGAGACATTCTTCACTTTTGATAGGCCTAGCTACCAGCGGCAAGGCCAGGGAAGGGCTATTATGGTTTGGGATTATAGTATGTTTGTCTTATTTCAATTTCAGTTTAGTTTTAGTTGGTTTTCAATGTGGCTTTGGTAGTTTTAGTTTAGCTGTTAGTTTTTACAAGTGTTTAGTTTTAGTTTTGTCCATATTTATTTCTTACTTAGTTTCAGTTCTTGATTCAATATGAACAGGGTTGAATGACATGTATGTCCTGCTGCCTATAGAGGAATAATCATGGGTAACAGTTTAATAATCAGTAAAATATTTTTTTTTAAGATTTGAAATTTTAAATCATATGGCCAACCAACCTGGTCAGATCTATTTTCAAATGTACGTGGGTGCATTGATTGTCTACACAGAAAAATATGACCAGCCTGCATACTTCCTGTGCATTATGCTTTCATTTTGCCACAATATACTGACTTCCAGAAACCTCATACTGAAACTAGGCTGCACAATCTGACTTCTGTCACATGTAAATTATCCTGACTTGATTAGGTGGCCTGAACAGCCAGCCAAACATTTTATTTGTACAAGACAATCAATGGCCACATGTAGAGGAGACTGTGGCCCAGGATGGCTACTACTGACTGTAAGCCCTATATTTTCTCACTGATTAATGGTAAGAGCATGATATTGAGTTTTCCCCTCCACACAAAAGCCGATTTACATTGAAGTGAATCAAATGTATTGTGTTATCCTGTGGTAAGCCTACTGCAGCCTGCATACATAACAGATACTGTAATGTAAAATACATTAGTGGACATAATACTTGATAGTCCATGCAATAATACAGTACAAGCGGACACAATGAATGGTATATACAGTACAACATCATACATAGGGCACCACTGCTTTAAGTATGGTGGATTGTTTAAGAGGGTGTGTTAGAATGACCAACAGCAAGCTCAACCAGTATTAGAGACAGGGGTTCTGTATTGTGCAAGGAGTGTGTTGGGTCACTGAGGAGAATGAGATGGGTTTCAGTGAGAATACAGATTTTAAGGCTTGGGTTTCGTTAGTTCCTGTTGAATTTTCTCCGTTGACCACATGGTCCTTCTCAGGATTGGTTCTAATTACCCCTTTATGCTTCCAATAGGTGAGTGTTGGACAATGACATGCCTTACTGGCAAAGAGTAGCAACATGAACACACACACACACCCATACACACCCAACCTCCATCCAACATGCAGTGCACACACTTGCACACTCACATCCTTACTTGACAGAATGTCAGCGTGCTGCTCTTGTCACCAAGCTGTCAGCACCATAAGTGGCTGACTAGAGTCGCTGGCAGAAATCCACAGTGTCTGTCCCACAACCACAAATAGGACTGTCAACAGGTATCTATTATCACCCATTCTGCAGCACCATGAATTATAAAGCACGGATCAAAATGAAATGTTTTTCAGTCCATGAAGTATCTGGGGTTTTGTCCCTGCATGGACGGTGCTATGTGCTGTCAAAAAAGAGACACATCATTTGTTACACATATGTGATTATAACATTATCAGAAGGTTTTTTCACGTCAATCCCAGACGCCCACAATCCCAGTAGACTGTTTTCTGCCAGCGCTGCTCACCTCAAGCAATTTGGCATCTGTACAATCTCAACCACTGGCAATTTGGCATAGATGCTCCATGCAACAAGGGTCAACCAATGATGATATTAAATGGGATTAAGGCTGCCAAAGACAATGTTAAAAAAACAAGCATTTAACTGTGTCAAATGTTGGGGATTATGATTTAGTGTTGGGATTGTGGAGTCAGTGCTGGGGTGTGTTCCTTTGTACTGCGCTCACTAACACCTTTATTTAGAGTTTCTAAAGCTTTGGGATGAAATACATTGTTGGTCAGCCATGTTTGTGTGACATAACAGAATTAGGTAACACATACCACCCAGAATAAACAAATTTCTGGAGTAAGTGTGGAAACGTGTGGGTGTTGCCTAGATGCTACAGATACACAAAATATCTCCAAATCCAAGGTGCTGACTGCTCTGTCATATTACATAATGAGTAGCACCATGATCATTTCCTCTAGAGAGGATTTTACTGGCATTACATCTCAAGCATGAAATATCCTTCCCCCTTGCTCCATATTAATCTTAAGAGAGGGTCACCGGATATGCTTCCCAAGGTGACTGAGGAGGATCTTATTTCCACTCTGTGTTTGTGTCAAATTAAATGTAGGTCATCGCAAATATGGGTCACTGGATCCTTTATTCATCGTAGCTATTTTGAGCAGTTGATTCAGCCTTGTTTGCCCTCCCCGTAGCATGTTGCTCACTGCCTTGATAGAGCATCACAAGTGTGTTAGTGTGTATGGGTGACAGAAGAGGCAAGCTAATAATAGCACCTGACGACTTAAGATAAACCATTTCTGTTGTTTTAGCATCCGACCATAAGCCATCAGTATTTGCTGTGGGGCCTTTAAACAACTTACAAATGAAGCATGTGGACCCAAACAGGGGATTTACCTCTAAGGGGATTTGCAAACTGGTCAAAATACAAGTGTGTCTGTGGACATGTAAACTGATCCAACTCCATGAGTGCACATTTACATGTGCAGCCTTTTGAAGGCAGGAAAATAAGAGAAACAAGCTTGCATCAGTGTTTCATTTTGCCTGGATATTGCTACTGGTTTGAAGTTATGGCATTCTTCTCTTTGTTTACAAAGACAGTGTTGCTTTCTAACATGGACATGTATTTTTTTTGTCCCATGGTTGACCTCTTATCTGGAATTTCTGGAATTTCTGGAAGCAGTTTGATCTCTTATCCCATCTGCTTTGCAGAACCTCATGACACTTGCTGGCATCATACAGTCAGCTATTAATTCTGGCTGAACAAATAGTTACTCAAATCTTTGTCTAGCACATTCTGTCAAGAGGATCAAATACATGGATCTATTTGCTCCCAAGTTAACTCATCCTAGTATTGCTTCAGTTATACCCTGGTACACTAATGGCAGCTCATCCGTCCTTTTAGCAGTAACTCACCTCTCTGGGCCGAGGCCGGCCTGGATGCGTGTGGCGCTGTATCGCTGGGCTGCAGTCTCATGCCCATGGCCGTGTCCATGTGGGCATTGCCAGACACAGTGTTCTCCTTCCCGGGGTGAAAGGTTGGTACGTGGGGGCTGAGTATCCCCCACAATCCTCCGATAGTCCACCTGGTGGCTCTCATACCCATATCCCTCCATCGCTGGTCCAAGGTAAATCTCTGAACCCGGCGGTCTCACTGTTGCCCTTTAACCTCCTTTTTAGTCACCAAGTAACTGGAGATATCAGCAAGATGAATGCTGCATGTAGGTCAAAACAGAAAAGATAGATTCTTCAAACCCTGTACACCAACGGATTTAAATGAAATTCATAACCCGAGGGTGAGTCAAATAAGTTAAGGAGATTGCAAAACGTAAAGTAAACTTGGAGGCGCGACACAAACTATCCTCCTGTTTCAAAACATTCTTATCTGTAATCCAGTATCTGCTCTGTTGTTGACTTTCCTGCTGCCTTCCAGACCAGATATGAAGCATAGGTGTTCCCACAGAGAGAAAGAGGAGAAAACAGAAGGCGGTCGTGTTAGGCTACTCCGTCTGTCCCTGCACAGGGTGCACCTGCCTACAAAAAGGCACCAGCCACCTCTAGGCGTGTCAGCAGAGGGCGTCACCTAGGAGATTCTCCCACTGAGAGGGTGTCACCGTGGAAATCATGCCAGCAGCAGAGGGTTGTCGTTGTTGTGGAGAGGTTGTTGTCCTGATGGCTTCCCAACCTTTGAGGAGGTTTTTTGCCATGAAGGCAAAAGGTAATGGAAATGGGAGGAGAGAGGCCACATAGAAAGGGAGAGAAAGGGCCCTAGACTTATATACGGATAAAAGGAGTCAGTGCCTTGAGCGCTTCTCTAGAAGTTGAATGGAGTGAGTGCTATTGTCCTGCTGAGTGCTCCATGAAGCTCCCTCTCTCTCTATTTCTCTTTCTCTCTCTGCACCTCTCTCTATGTACGGCTTAATCCTGCTTTCTACCAGTGGCACCACGTCACTTTCACAAAGAGGATTTCAGAATTAGAATGAAGAGGACTGGAGACAGGCTCTGGGAGAGAGCAACACATTTACACAGTGTAAACAGCAAGATCATCATCACTGTGGTGTGTGTATGTGTTATTTTTGTTTGTCTCTATGTACCATACTAAAACCAAATAAATATCGGGAAATGTGGCATAGTAAGGTGTATTTGGCATAGAGCAGTGTTTTTTTTTTTTTTTTTTTACATTGGACTCAAATGATAAATTTAGCCCCTCACACTGGGACACATATTGCTTCTCATCCTATGTGGACGCCTGTCAGATATAGGACCATTTTTGGTTCTAATCTAGAAACCTGGGATTAGACATGGTGTGACCAGGCCACTTCCTGAAGAAAGTCTGGGGTCTAGGTTAGATCCACACACTGACACAACATGTACTTGTACCCTGACACAGCAGAGTGAAGCTTGCACCAAAGTGTGAGGCTGTTACATAATCAGCCTCAGTGGTTTCAAAAGAATTTTGTTTTCAAAAGGAATACTTATGTACAGTATGTACAAGCGTTTCCAATACCAAACGCCAAGATGGGTTTCATTTTGACAAGGGAGTAGGGGCAGAAAAGACAACGCCTGAGGTTGTAGGCTCTCACCCCACATGGGCTGAGAAATGTTTGTGGCATATAGGCCTTGGGAAGGATTCCACTTGTGCTCCTAGACACACACACACACACGCACACACGTATATGTATACTGTCACTCTTCTCTCCGGGATCACCTCCAGGTGACTGTTTGTGACAGTTGCTCAGACGTTAAGATGGAAAATCCTCTTAGCCTGTCGTTGGAGGCTCTAGTAACTTCCCCACTTACAACTGTATCCAACCCTAACACATGGCAGCCCCCTTGGCCACACAACACAGGTACCACATGAGAAAAGTGACTCTTAGTATCACAGGCGTATGCTGAATATATGATTTGTAATCTGCAAAAAAGGAATTGGCACAATTTGGTGATGCTGCTATCTGCGCTCAGTGTGGACCAGTGGTTTTGTTGCACCTTTGCATTGTGCTAGTTGTGGGACTAAAAGGTTAGTGTCACATGGAGGAGGGAGGGGAAGACTCCCATTCATCATCTCACATGTGCTTGTGCATGTCCACATGTACTGTCTCATTCAATTACATTTACCGTAATGACTCTCATGTGCACAGTGTGTGGTCACTCATTGACTGACTGAGACAAACGTGAGTCATAAGATTCAACACAAGGGTAACCATTCTCAACAAAAGAGCCCTCTGTGTGTGTGTGTGTGTCAATGAGGACATCATCTATCAGATGATGTGAATCTTGAGTTGCCTAATTCACCTCACACTGGACCACTTTGATAGAGCACAGGCCTCTTTTCATTGATTACCCCTGGAATACATTTGTTACCTCATGTTCATCGGTCAGTGTTTTAAAAAGGCAGGTAATTACGTCCTTTAAAATTTACATTCTGTAATAGGCTTAAGATCAATTAGATCCTCAGTCATTTTCACTGGTGGATATTATTTTCATTACAGCAGTGATTTTCACTGCAAACATCTCCATCTTAATAAGTCATTTAGTCTATTATTGAGTCCTAAAATCATAATTTTCTTAAAATAAGTGAAAAAATCTGGGTTAGATCATTTCACTTGTTTACATTGCAAATCAACTTTTGTTATTATTACAACTACTGTGCCTATTATTACCATTATTCTGTTTATTTTATTATTATTATTATTATTTTATGCCAATAAAGCTCATTGAATTGAATTGAATTGAATTGAATTGAATTGAGAGAGAGGGAGAAAGAGAGGAAGAGAGAGAGGGAGAGCGAGAGGGGAAGATGATATGTTGCACCCTACCTGAACAACTTCCCCCTATCATATGATTCAGGTTTGACAGTCATTACAGTGAAGACAGTGGCTACTGTATCCAGTGCCAAGAAAAAAACTGAGCTGGCATGACCGGAGTCTAAATCCAACTATTGTTAAAGAACATTTGACAAGCAAGGCAGTACAGCAGGCACATAACACATAACCAACCACTGTTATTATGCTACAAGCAAGAGGGTCCTAATATTATTTATGTATTATTGATGACAAATGTACATCAACAATAATGAATTTATATACACATTCTAACCACAGTACATTAGATCTTCAGCGTTACAGTACAGCTCGTATGATGATATGATATGATATGATATGATATGATATGATATGATACATTGCTCTGTAGCCCTGGTTTTGTGGTGTCAGATATTGAATTTTACTCTCCAGAGCCATGTGGGATCTTCCACTGTATTCTGCCTTCTTCACTATCAAGCACTGCCATCTAGTGGATGCAATGTTTCACTGCCCCAAACAACCCAATGATCTTGTCCTGTCCTAGTCTGCCTTAGCCAGCCCGTTCTCCACACGTGGTTTGGTCATTTGTATAGGTGCAACATCATCGTATCCTTCATCACAAGCTGTTAGTATCGTCATGTTTTGTCTCTTCCTTGCAGGAAAGGAAAGTAGAATCTGTTTTCAGTCTCTGGACAATATCTGTGAAGTCCTCTTCTAAGAATATCAAAGTGATTACTCCATTACTTTTACTGTGTTATTTATTCATGCCGAATCAATCATGGTAATCATCTCAATCTTATGTATTTTTTTTGCCTATTTTAGTGTTCACTTGGCAGTGATTAGACAAAATGACACTGCCTCCAGATATCCAACATCAGTCTCTTGGAGTCTTGCACCTCTCTGTCTCATTTCCTGTTTGCCTGTGTCTGCTGACTGTCAGCCAACCTTTCAATGTATATGGTGTTGTCAAGTTTGGTTAAGTGACCGGAAGCTCGGTTCCTCCTCGGGAGTCGGCTGTTTCAAGATCATGCAGTGAAAAGAAAAAAAATGTTTTGATTCCCTTTGTGTGTTTGAGTATTTTGAATTGGTGGTTTTGAAAGGCATTGGCTCTCCTTCAGTTGCTGCTGGGGTTATGTGGGAAGGATAGGGGATCGTTTGCAAGTCACAGACTCACCAAGGGCAGGTTGCATAACTTGCATGCGTCTGTGTGAGGAAAAAAAAAATCAACCTCAAGCAAATTATCATCACGCTAAACTCTTAAAATGAAATTCCTTCATGAATCAGACAAACATTAGCAGTCTGTTTCTTTTCCTTTTTTGTGATGAAATGTGATGCCATGTATAATAACTAGCGTGTCCTTTGTGTCATTGTTTGGATTTAATATGTGAATAGTGGTTCTGATAATTTGTAATGATTAAATGTTACGATATCCTCAATAGTTTAGTCTGTTTGCGTCTTTTATTGACTCATTTACTTACAGTAACATTGCCTAATCTCATGTTTTTCTGTTTTTGAGAAAGTATAAATCATACAGTACCTGAGGACAGTAGGCAATCTTTATTCGCCTAATTTGCCCACTGGAGAATAAAATAACATTGATTTTGCACCATTCCTGTTTTCTAGGGTTTAGGCACCACCTCTACACTGATCCAAGACCAGTTTCAAATACTCCTGCTACTCTCATGTTTGGTGTTGATTTAAGAGCTAGTCACAGTGTCTTCTCAATGAACAGCACTAGTGTCCACTCATTGAATTAGTAGCTCTTCTGTGTATTTCCAAACCAGACCAACCAGTAGACTGTGCCAAGTCCTTCAAGGGGAAGTGAGAGCATGAATGTGACTCAGGAAGATACCCAGAAACAACAAAGCAGCCAATTGCTTTGCCTAATCCACAGAAAGGGGAAATTTCCAGTGTGAAAGTTCAGAATGTCCCTTCGGGCGATGCTAGGCAAATGAATGAAAGTGGAAATCCCTGGGTTTTTGTCTGGTGAAAGGCTGCAGGCATTTGTGAAAGTCTATAAACAACTTCACCTTCATGGTGTGTGTGTGTGTGTGTGTGTGTGTGTGATGAAAGTCTTCGGGAAAGCTGACCAAGTTGAATTCCTCCTATATGCTCAAGCATGCCAGCATGAGTCAGTGAGACCAGACTCCTTGAGAATGACAAGGATGTTGCCCAATACCTTTTTTCTATCCAATCGCTAATGACTCTCACACAAACATGTTGATACGAAAACAAAGAGTTCACTATCTTACGGCCCAAGCCAAGCATCAGATCCGAACGAGGAAGTGCGTTTCGTATGAGGAACAATGCCCCAGTTAGGCGGTGATATGTGTGAGTATAGCCTGACCTTTCCTTGGCCAATTACTGGGAAGAAGTGACTGTGTGTCTTCAACCCACGCGCAAATATCAGTGATCAAATCCACCTTGTTTAACCTCTTTCTGACTTTGATCTTCTCTCTCACACACTTCTCAGCTGGCACCCTCATCCTTATAACATCTGTATCTCTGTAGCAGGGCGGTCAAGTGTTGAGAAAGACTGGAGGGAGGACAAGTGAAAAGAGAATTTCCCTATAGGGGATGAATTAGCTATCTTCTTATTAATATTAGAACAAATCCCTATGCTCCAACACGGGAACAGCTGCACATGTGCAGGTTGATGGCAAAGTGTTGTAATCACCCAATTCTCCACGGGGATCATTTGACTTCTTATGCAATCTAAGCAGAACTTGTCTAAAGACTTGGCACATTGTCTGGGAAAAGTTCTGAACCAGTAAACCATCTGTGACAAATGTCAGCCACAGAAGCATAAAGAGGAATAAATTGGAGGGACAATGAATGATTTTTACTCTGTATACGTCAATAACTTTCCCATATAAGACAAGATGCTGAGCCGGATCTGTTGAGGTCAACGTGTCCTCACTTGTCTGACATGGCAGCTTACACACATACACACAGACATATAGGCCCAGAATAAAACATCAATATTCTACTCACTGAATTCATTAGTTACTTCAAACAATTATTTCATGGTGTGCCTTTTAAAGTTAATGAAAGAGATGCGGCTGATAATCACTCATTATTTTTGTTTTTCAAAGGCACAATATACATTTTCCTTGGGAATGTGTTTCTTCTGAGCTTATTTTAGTTTACCAAGTCTAAGACTAAAACTAAGCATGAGAAAAACATTTTATTAGACTGGAAATCTGGAGATGAGTAAGAGCCACATTTACGAGCATTGCATTGGCACATACTGTGAAACAAAGGTAATTCTCCAACTATGTTTTTGAATAGTCACTGAGGGACACATTTTCCTTATCCATGCCAGTCAAAAAAAACTGAAATACTGAAACTCCATTTATAAATAAAAAAAAAAACCATACAATAAACAGTGCAAATATAAACTAGTATAACCCTGGTTTCCTCGGATGCCTTGAAGTCAGCTGCGGAGTGTCAGGAAATTCCCATCACTGGATTCAACGTGATGTCATCATTACGCACGGCTGGCGTTTCAGCTGAGGTCTTATTGGAGCGGAGACACAGGCAGGCAGACGGTCCGTGATTTCAACCGAGCAGGTCTAGCATTTCAAAGACGTTCACGAAGATACAGAGAGAATCGCGTCTAATATACAACAAGGACAAAAACCAGCGGCATCTCTTCCTGAAGCTGTCCTGTTTGCTGCCGGGAACTGAACAATAAAGACAGCAGAACCGCCGAGCCTCTGCCTGGTAGGCTTCCATAGCAATTAAAGTTGTGACTGACTTTTTTAGTAGGCCTATTGGTAAAGTGTGAAAATACTATGCTTAACGCGTAGGCCTATTCTTAATAGACTGTACTACCCAGTGCTGTCTTTTATCATTTTCAAAACCATGCGGTCTGTTTTCTTCTGTGCGCTCTCTCTCATGTTGCCTTCATGTTCTCCTCGTAAGCTCATAATTCCGATTTTTCAAAAGTCGTAAATAGGACTTACCGGCGCAATCAATTGTTTTTGGTCGTAGATAATACCAACATTGATCCTATAACGAAAGTAGTGTTGTAGTGGCTATTGTTAAACTTAAATCAAGAGTCACAGAGCTACGTTGTGCTGCAGTGTCAGAATCAAGAGGAAAAACACGCACAATGCATGGACTTTATGGTTGAATTAATGTGTTATTCAGAAGCTGTTGTATAGCCTACATCAATTTTGCTAAATAATATTGACACGACTTCGATACTCCTTACCCCCTAAACGCCACGTCGCGGGCCCAGGGGGTATCATAGAAAATCCCATATGAAGTGCTACTCCTAATTCAGATATTTACAACAGCACTTGAATGCACCACTAGAGACCGTCTTAAGACGCCGTTCTTCCGGTTAATTCATGTCTGTTATGTCAAACTACCTTGCTGACCTATAAAGTGCTTCATTCAAATGTAGGTTATAGTAAAGTAAAAGTAATCCCATACCGCAGAAATGCATTTCACTTATAGTCTACGTTGTAATGTCATAGGCTTGATAAGTTTAAAATTATACAAACATGTATTGGAGTTAAAAACGTGCCTATAACATTCCCTAAAATCGAAAATAATCAATTAAAATATAATTAACCTTGCTGTGTGAAGCTAATTTGTTACTATCCCCTTCTGAAACTGGCCATGTTGTTTTCCCCCTACAGGACACAGCTTGCTCTCATCTCCTGGAGCCATGGTGTCAGCCATTCTGAAGATGTATTTCATTGGAACAGCGATGACTGTCTTTGCGGTCATTTTTGGAATAGTGGACTCCTTTGGCGGTCTGATGTACGTCCAAGAGGAGCACTACACAACAGATCTGGGCCGCCACACTCAGCGGCAGCTCTCCTCCGGCAGCCAGCACAGAAGATCAACTATGACTAAGCGCATTGGCTCATGAGGGAGACGTGTGGACATGTCGAGGGACAAGTCAGACGAATATTTAACGTGCTGGATGGACATTTTGCCTGGGCAAAGCACAGTTGACTGCTACTGTGGCAGTGAATCAAAAGACATTCCAGACCTCTTGATCATTGTAGGTGCTGTGTCTGTACTGGTTGTGCTGGTCCTATTGTTGAACATCTAGGTCACTGTAATGGCCAATGTGTTGAACATGTTGTGCATATTCCACAAGCAAAACACTGTACAGTTTGTTTACTTTATGTTTATGCAGTCTCTAGTCTGGGCTGTCTAATACTGTAGCAGCTAGTTTGCACAAATGATGACTACAAATCTGAAGTCAACCATGATTTGAGCGTTACTGACCACTTATTTGCACTAAGGAAGAGAATGCTTTGGGTCTTTTGGGTTTTCAATATGCATATTTAGTTTAATAAAATGAATTAAGGCCGATCATGTGCCTTTTTCTCTTTTTAATTTGAAGCTTTGTACACTGTAGCCTTCTGTTACGTAAGACACCGCAGCACTGGAAGGCTTGTGGTTTCACTCCTGGCACTGACTCAGTAGTATACACTTTAGACCTAAAATGCATTCTCTTTTCTAAGTAATTTTTCCATCATGGATTATTCCAGGAATTCATTAAGGATGTTGTTGTTTTTTTATTGTGTTTGTTCCCATATATTTCCTATGGAATTCAATGCATTGCACTAGTCAAGTGGGGGGTGTACAGGGAGTGTGTGGGATGGTGGTGAAGGGGTTGGGGTCAACTTTACTGTAGACAACTTTTCATCACTGGAATGTAAAATGCATGTAAAATCTTAACACGCTGTTCTGTACAGATTTTTACCATTTTGTTCAGTATTTTTTGTTATATGTTATCAGTGATTTTTTTATTAAATCGTGTAAAAGTGATTAAAAACATATTTCAAACATCAAAGACTTCTTGAAGGGTCCCAATCACTGCTGAAAATAATTGTTTCGACAAAATGAATAGGATGATTTGCCTTTTCTTGCTGAGATATATTCCAATGGGATGTAAAGGACCAGTCTGAATGAAAATTACTTATAGGTTCAAAGGTTACAGCCATTTTTGGGGATGTTGTGTGTCTGTTTTCATCATAGGGAATTCCCTAAATGGACACTGTCACATATATTTTATAAGTGCAACCTTGAAGGATAAACTTACCCCAGGGTACCAATTTGGGGCAGTGGATGCAGGCCTATGATGGGTGCTGAAGGGTGCTCCTCACCTCCTCTTGGCACCTCAGTCCTCATTTCCTTCTACAGGTGTGTGGTGGAGAGCATCCTCACTTTCCTGCATCACCGTGTGGTACGGCAACTGCTCTGCTGCAGACAGACGGGCACTGCAGCGGGTGCTTAAGACCCACCATCAGTGATATTTACAACAGCAGGTGCAGGAAAAAGGTAGTAGGTGCAGGTAGGAGGTTACGCAACATCAAGGCCAGAACCACCAGGCTGAGGAACAGCTTCTCCCCTGATGCTGTGAGATTGATAAATGCATCACACTGAATAACTGCTGCATCACACTGAATAATTGCTGCTATTATTACTATTTCTGCATCACACCGATCTGAATAATTGCTGCTATTATTACTATTACTCCATATCAGGGCATTGCTGCAATTTGAGACCGAGAAATTCTGCACTTTAAGACTGAAAATCCTGCAAATCACAATGAACAATTGCTGCTTCTCACTGAACAATTTGCTGCTATTATTACTATTGTTTCATATCAGGGCATGTTGCAATTTGGGCCCACTTGGCACCTTTGTTTCCTATCCTCACACTTTGCTCACTTTATATTTATATTTATAGGCTATATTTATTTACTTATTTTTATAATGGTGTTTTTATTGTGTCTTTCTTCTTGATTTTATTATTGCTATTACCTGAACCGGGACCTGAGTACCTCATTTCGTTCCCTTTCATGTACATGTTCTGGAATGTCAATAAACATCCTTATCCTTATCCTTATCTTCATATTTCAAGTGGGTGCTCTTTTATAGTGTAACAAGGCTACTTAGGCTATTTAACTGTTTCACACCAAGCCTGTCAAATAAACAATACGAAGGTACTTGTACCATGAGGGCAATTGTTTCCAAAGACTGCAAATTGAGACTTTCCAAATGCCATGAAAATGGAAAACCCCTTCAGAAATTTGGTGTTTGTCTTCGAGAAATGCCTCCCAAATAGCCTCCATTTCAAAATTGCCTGAGCCAATTGTCAGCAGCTGTACCAAAACCTCTATACTAGATTTGAAAGTGTCTCCAATCCGTTTATTTAGTTTCAGCCTCATTTTGATAGACTTTGATAGGCTCTTCACAAAACTCTCTACCACCGGATGCCATTCTTTTCTGGGAAATTGCTCTGTTTCAGATTATTGCACCTCAGAGTCTGGGCATGTCACCCAGCTGCAACTATTGTAGGCTGCCAAATGAGCAAACGGCGTCCTCTTCCGTTCAGATATGCGCACTACAAATCAAATCCACTAGAATTACTACTAAGCAGCCTCTAATATTGCTACATTCAAGCCTCCTCGCAAACTCCTAAAAACAACTTATTGCTCATTTATTGGTCACTAACAATAACGGAATGAACCTTGTTAAATTGTTTTTTAGACTCATACAACATTTATTATTCACACAGCATGCCAAACAACAACAATATCACATTTACTATCCGTTGTTGACCTGGTTTATGCTCTCCGACCCCAAACCTCACATGTCGGCAAGTCGGGTAGATTACAGAAAACTCCCACTTTCTAGGTCATATTTACGACTGTGCCTCTTCATGTACGGACATCTCGTAATTCCAACTTTTTTGACAGCACATGAACGCAGCATAAATTAAGTAGCCTACTTAGAGAATAAACTTTGTTAAAACGGTCACACTCCCAGCGCGTTAAATCGTCTTTACTGCCATTGGCGGCTTTGATAGCAAATAGCCATGAAGTGCACAGACTTGAAATGCAAATCTGCCATCAGCTCAGGTCACCTGGATGCGGGCAGAAACACCTGTTAGCGGGAGACACACCGCTTCACACAGCACTTTTTATGTTAATGACCCGTCCAGGCACGTCCCACCCCCCACTGCCTTTAGAGCGAGACACCAGCTGTAGGCTACTCTGTGTCAGGAACGGTATAGGCATCACGGTCACTGGTACTCGTATTTTTTTGGGGCCCCCCTCACTGTTATCGCACCGGACATGATCTGGAGACTTATGGTCCTCGGCGGGGCGTGCGTCCTTTTTCTGGGCGCCGGGGCTCAGGATGGCAGAAGCCTCCGGAGGACGGTGACTTTCCACCGGACTCAGCAGGATGAGAGCCAGCGCCAAGTGCGCACACGCCCCAGGAGGGACAGCAGCAGCTCTAGCAGCTCCAGGGATTCTTCTCACGGTCCTCCCTTCACCTCCTGCCGGATCCCCCTGACCTCGGCCGAGCACAAGGTTCTGGATGACAATACGCACGAGGTGAGATGGGGTTCAATTATGTCTGGGCGTGGAAAGGTTTGGTGCGTGCACTTCAAAACAATATCCATCTTAGCAAGTCATTTAATTTGTTGTTGAATGTTAAAATCTTATTTTTTTTCTGCCAAAGGTGTTGAGATGATTTCACATTGATTTCCCAACACAAATGAACTTCAAGTGTCCTTTTTCTTGATACTAGTGTCATGATCTGCCTTATAGGCTACTGCCTTGTTTCAAGATATTGTCACTTATTTCTAGCAAAAAGTCTGAAACACGATTAACTGCATTGGAAACAAATGAAATTATTTCACCAAATAGAAAAATAGGATTATCAGCATGATCAATATGAGACTAGATGACTTGTTAAGATGGACATTTTTGCAAAATAATGGACAAATAACCGCTGTGGTGATCAACCAAAGTGAAAGTTCTTGATTATTTTTATAGGCCAGTAAACTTAATTTAATAAAGAATGTTATCTGATGATAATTAAGTTTCTTATTCATCAGCCGATATGGACAGTTTAATACTGGTGCTTTATTCCTCTAAACCTGAGAGGTGATGTGGTCATATGTGTGAGTCTCTCTCTCTCTCTCTCTCTCTCTCTCTCTCTCTCTCTCTCTCTCTCTCTCTCTCTCTCTCTCTCTAGACAGGGTTTAATGGTGATGATGGCTCCAGTTTTACTCTGACATGGGTGGGCGATGGAACAGGGGTGAGTATGCTAGTGCTACCCTCATCATCATCATCATCATCATCATTATCCTTGTCATCATCATAAACACGACACGGCTTGTTTACTTGGAGACACACTCATACACTGACTCTGAAAATATATATTAATGTACCATTATTGGCCTATTTAAGGACAAGTAGTTCACTATATGAACTTCCATTTTGTGGCATCTTATATTCACAACATTTAAACCTCTAATACATTACAACATAACATATCTGACCTCACTACATTAAATCTCTGAGAGAGAGAGAGAGAGAGAGGCAACTGCTGATGAATTTAGATGAGTTCCTCAATCCAAATTACACTCCACCATAACTGAATTCAGGCACCACAGGGTGATGGTGAAGGTTTAACCATATTACTGCATTACCTAGGTAATCCTGGTGTTGTCAACAATCAGCGCTCCAATTGATTCTTTCCTAGAAGGAGGCTCCTCACGACTTTACCGGAGGTGAGTTAGCATCTGATATAAAACATCTGATATAAAACATAAGCAGTATATCAATCCCACCCTCTGTAGAACTGATACACTCAGAGCTTGATTTGGCTAAATAGCTGTGTGAGTTTTTATCCACGAGAGTGAACACGGGTTATGGGAATGTGTATGAGAGAGAGTGTGTGTGTGTGTGTGTGTGTGTGTGTGTGTCTATTTGGATGTAACTGGTCAGACTTTATGTCCTCTCTCATCAGTACGGACTATGGCAAGTCCTTCCATGACATCTCCTACCGCATCAACAACACCTTCATAAGGAAGGAGTTTGGAGTCACCGGTGGACCTGGGAACTCTCTGCATGTGAGTTATCAGTAGCTGCGCTCCCCCAGTCCGTGTGTGTGTGTGTGTGTATGCGTGCACACTGCTAGCAATTGAGTTTGGGCTGGGGAACGGTGTTGTGGCCTTCCCATGCACGTGGGGAGGAGTGTGTGATGTTTCCTCACAAACCAAGTGTGAAGACATGTTGCACATCTCCAGGCCGTCCAATCTCTTTATGCCACGTCTTCGCTGTCAAACCACTGTCTTTTCCTCACTCTGCTGCGGTTGACAAGCTCAAAAAACATAAAACACACACAGACTCACAAGTAACAGCAACATGAAACAACCATTAAAGTTAAGCAGAGTCGAAATTCCAAGTTAGTATTTTCCATTTTGAAGCAGGATGCCAGCCTTCAAATGTGCATGACCAGAATGGCAGCATGATATTGATTATTGTGATTATGATATGAGTTGCAATACTTGTGGATACAGCATTTTCCTCATCATTTATTTTGGAGTGTTTATAAAATGTATGCATATGTGTGTTTGTGTAATGAAAGATTTTCTCATGCAGGTTGATTTAAAATCCAGAATACCTTATTAATAAAGCCTCAAACACCTTCTCCCAGATAAAAAATGGCGATCCTCTTGCAATAGTCAACTTTGCGATTTCAATATTTTTTATCTCCCACTCGCCCATCTCAATTCTGATCGTTTCGATTGACAGGTGATACTGACAGCCGACACACCGGTGGTGGACAACCCGGGCGGAGTCATCTTCACCTCCACGGATGCCGGTGTGACCTTTAATTCCGTCCAGCTGCCCTTCCACCTGGCTCAGCCAATCACATTCCACTTCCTCAACCCCGACTACCTCGTGGTCATCAGCATCGATGTGAGTCACGCCGCTGACCGCTCGCCTTCTGCCTTTTAGTTTCTCTTTCTCTGCCTGTTTCTCCTTCTCTCTTTCTTTATTCCAATTTTGAAGGTGTCTCGATGTTGCTCTGTGTTATATTCTGGGCTTGCAGGTGGCACACACAAACACACACACATACACACACACACACATACACGCCCACACACACACCAAGCACACACCTTAAAGTTAAAGGGTAAACATTCCTCTGTGGCTTTTTGCCTTGCAGGCCGGTCTCTGGCTCTCTCTGGACTTTGGCGCCAAGTGGACAAAAGTTCACGATGGAGCACATTCTTTCATGTGGTGAGAATAAACAGGAAGCAGAGACACACACCCACACACCCACACACACACACACACACACACACACACACACACACAAGCACAGTGTGTCTGAAGGAAAGCACATGTTTGATGAGCCATACACTAATGTAATAGCTGCGCCAGTGCTATTGCAGAAATTAGAAACACACCATGACACACACTGTCTTCTCAGCATCAATATGTAGGACATTTTCCTTGAATGTTTGGCAAATTGCTTTGAATGAATGAATGAATATGATATGATTCAATACAGTATTATGCTGTTATCTACAGAGTTTTGGAAGACACAATAAATGTCATCTACGAGACAGACCTCAAACTCAGTTTGTCTGTGTGGACATAGTTGTGGTGTGTTTGTGAAATGTTTTTGTCTCCTTCCTCTTTCCATCAGGGGGGCTGGTGTTACTCTGTTCTTCAGCTACAGTCCCATAGGAACAGGTGAGAAGCTGCATGAGATGCACACTTTCAACGTACCAAAGAGGGTTAAAAAGTTGACACCTGTCACTCCTGTATATCCTTAAATTATGGGTATTTGTATGCAGATTTGTTCCTTTTTCATGAGAGCGCACCCCACAACACGCATTTATCTTGAGTGTCATATTAGCGCATTCTCACTTTCTCGTCATCCTAGACAGGTTCAGACAATCCCGGTGCGTACTGTAATACTCTTGTCACCAAGTCTTGTTTCTTGTCACTGCAGTGGAGGCAGACAGGAGGGGAGAGCTGCTGCTGAAGAGGACGGAGGATCTGGGGAAGACCTTCACCACGATCGCTGAGAACATCTTCTCTTTTGGCTACATAGGGGGCTTTCTCTTCACCTCTGTAATGGAGGAAATGGTGAGATGCATGGACACACACACACACATACATGTATCAGTGTATCTGAGCATGTCCTTTTTAGACAAAATTGCACCTGTAATATTTTGATGTGAAACTACCCGATGTGACACCAATACACAAATAATGGAATTGTAAGGACTGAGAAGACAATTGCTCATTCTGTTGCATACTTATGTACACATTGCCACAAGTAACTGCTAATAAATATAAACGTATTAACTACATACTAAACAATAATTATGCAATGATGTTAAGAGTATTATTTCTGCCTCCAGAGATCTCCTCGTGTCATCTATGTATCATCAGACCAAGGAAACAACTTCAATCGAGCACAGCTGCCCTCTGCCTCCACTGAACAGGTGAGAGAGACACTGAGAAACTGTCACACACACAAAACCACATCACAAAAAAAGTGGTTCACCATTATTAAACTTTGCAGACTGCTCCATTTTACTAATTCGAAGGTCCCATATCATTTTAAACTTGCCTCACTCTCCTCTTAAGATACAAGTCCTTAAAGTCTCTTACACCGAAAATCAGAACGAAACTTTCAGACGTTACCCTCTGTTAATTATCTCTTTCGTCACATGGTGAATTCACACTTTCAGACGTAGGGTATGGTAAGTTTCAAACTTTCCTGCAGTAGTTGGGGTACACACACACAGACATATACACACACACAAACATATGCAAACACAGACACACACACATGCATTCAGATGTGGTTGGGGGGTTGGAGCGGACCGTTTTGCAACATTTTGTTTTTTAAAAACCAACTGAACACACATCTGGTCTTGCCAAACGCACACACACACACACACACACACACACAACACACACACACCATCTTGCTGACAACACAGAAACACACATTCTCTCTCACGACGATTAGACAAGGCTTATGGCAAAGAAGCCGGTTGTCACAAGGTCTTATGCCATAATTCCACATTTTCTCACCCGCATGTGTGTGTGTCTCTCTCTCTCTCTCCCCCTCTGTGTGTGTGTGTGTGTGTGTGTGTGTGTGTCTGCAGTTCTACTCTGTCCTGGACGGAGATGAGGATATGATCTTCATGCATGTGGACAATCCGGGAGGTAACACAGATTCTGTACTGTGCACCACACATACACACACAAACACACACACACAAAGGGACACGCACACACACATACGCACAGTTAATCCCACTCCTTTTGTCCACATTTTCCATTCAGAACCTAAAAACAGACGTGTACACTCATGTTCTCAAGCTCTCTTTCTCTCTCTTTCTCTTTTTCTCTCTTTCTCTTTCTCTCTCTCGCGCCTCATGAAAGCCGTTTTAAAAACACGCTTGACACATATTCACACATATCCGCATGTTGTGGACACAGTTGACACACTTTATAGCTCTCTCAGCCCCTTTTTGTTGTAATGGAAAAGCTCAACTGTATTGGCCGGACTGGTTTCACAAGTTCTTAGTGTTGCTGACAAATCATTCCATCATACTCATAGTGTGTGTTTGGCCTGCGCCTGTTTGTGCATTTAAGTCCAGTCGCTCTGTCTTTGTTCCTCTCTCTCTTTCTCTCTCTCTTTTTCTCTTTCTCTCTTCCCAGTCTCTCTCTCTCTCATTCCCTCTTTCTGTTTTTAATGTTCGCGTCCATTTCTGTTTCCTCTCGCATGTGTTTGTCTTGTGTCAGGCCGCTCCAGTTAGTCCTCTGTGGGTAGGGTGTTGGGACTTTTGTGCTGCTGCTGAGATAAATAGGGGAGAGGGATTTTTATCTTTTGCAGGCTGGAGGGAGGTAGACTTAGGTTACACTGCAAAAGCTGACACACATATCTTGGGATCAGGGTGCAGCACACACACGCACACACACACACACACACACACAATGTACACACACAGCCCTTATACTTATCGTGTCCATCGCCTTCCTTAGCTAAGCTCTTCGTCCATGGCTGAGCTGACACGTGTGTGAGCTTCACACAGTTAACATATGATTGATGATGACTTGCCTCTATCATGCAGATGAATAAAGGATTGTGTCAGCGTGGAATCACCTGTTCCCATGTGCAGTATATGTGTGTGTGTATGTGTGTGTTAAACAACCCTGATCACCTTTAAAGGTGCTATGTGTAGCGTTTTCAAGTCAATAAATCATTACCACATTCATTTTGGTGTATAAATACCATAAACAAACAAGACCATCAGTGAGAAGATTGGAAACACTGCATTTTACACTGTGTGCCACTAGGTCAGATTTCACGCTGTTCTTCCAATGCAAACAGAGCTAAAGCTTTCAGACTTTCTGGCAATAGTGGATGGTGGAAAGAGTGAATGGCTGATGGAAAAATCACTGCCATCATGTTCATCCTCTTCAGTAAAACCAAAGAGAAAACCAATAACCAAAAACCATATGAGCGTAGAGCTTTTTAATTGGATCTATTTTTTTTTATTTCCCATTGTATTTTCATATCATTGTATGTCACCACCCATAGTGAGTTACTGGCCAAATTTGACCCTTGACCCTTGACATGGCAAGAGTTATAAAGTGTTCAATTACAGACTAAAATTCTCCCTTTGGCCTAATTCCGTCTCCTCTGTTATTTTCTATTGCCTTCTATTGTACAACAGACACCTTCTTTGGGACCATGTACACATCAGACGACCGTGGGATCCTGTACTCCAAGTCACTGGAGCGCCACCTGTTTGGTGGGCAGAGGAAGAGTGATTTTACCAACATCACTTCACTGAGAGGAGCCTACCTCACTAATAAACTAGAGGAGGGTACGGGTTTCCATATATACATCTATCCATCCATATATCTGTACATACATACAGTATATATATATATGTACCTAGCCTCACTAGTGGAGGAGTGTGTGTCTATCCATCCATTCATCCATCCATAAATCCATCTATTAATCTAGGCATTGTTTAACTACCTTCCTTACATTTCACTAATTTCTGCCATCCAGCCATTCAGTCACCAATTTAATTTGATAGAATTTTGCATTATGCCCTTAATATTCTGTGTTTTATTGCAGATGGCCGTATAAGATCTGTCATCTCCTTTGACAGAGGAGGGGAGTGGAGATTACTGAACAAGCCTGAGAATGTGGAATGTGGAGAGAAAGTCACAAACGTGTGTGATACCATAACTAATCCCTATTCATATATGCATATACACACATATGGGCATGATATTCTTCAGGTTAATTGTTGCTGACTGACATGTTATTTGTGTGTGTGTTTCATCCAGTGTAACCTCCACATTCACGGAGAACACAGTCGCTACAACCGCATCATTCCCATGCTGGCTCTCTCCGAGCCCACCGCCATCGGCCTGGTCATCGCCCATGGTAACTAAACTGCCACTTACAATTTTTTTTTAGCACAGTACTTTTCGTAATGCTGAAACATAAAGTCAAAATTTAACATACATTACCCATTTACCATTTTAAACATGCTATCTTCCTCTCCTCTCCTCTCCTCTCCTCTCCTCTCCTCTCCTCTCCTCTCCTCTAGGTGGCGTGGGTGACTCTCTGTCGTCGTCGCAGCACCCAGATGTGTTTGTTTCAGCAGATGGGGGTTATAACTGGAGGGGGACTCTGCGGGGTCCGCACCACTACAGCATACTGGACTCTGGAGGTCTCATTGTAGCTGTGGAGGCCCAGCATGAAGGACAAGTCAAGACTATCAAGTACTGAGCACACTTGTTTACTTCAAGCATATGCATTGAAACTAAAGTATTAGTAGGCAAAGGGGCAATATCTACTTCATCATTATACTGGTAGTTTCTTTGGATATGTATTGCTTTGAATAATACTATTGTCACTGTCACTACTACTACTACTATACAATACAATACAATACAATGCAATACAATACAGTATACTTTATTATCCCCGTGGGGAAATTTGTCTTGGACTCAAATGCTGCACACATATAACTGCCTCCATAGTAGTAATAGTAAAAAACAACAACATATAACAAAGCAACACATACTGTAGCAAATCACAACCACAAATTACACATATTACACATTACGCATATTGCACATTACACAACCAGTGATAAGAACACCATGAAGCTATACTACCACTATTACTGCTACTACTAGTGCTATGACTATTAGCCTACTACTACTAATACTACTACCTCTAATACTACTGCTAGTACTACTACTACTACCGCTACTACCATAATTAGGCCTACTATTACTACTACCATTACCACCACCACTGCTACTACTACTACTACTACTACTGCTACTACAACTTCTACTACTACTATTTCTACAACTACTACTACTAATACACTACTACTGCTGCTATAACAGCTAACTCGGCCCACTCCTAGTTCTAAAACTACTACTGTTACTACCACTGCTAGTTCTACTACTACTATTACTACTAATACTGCTACTACTACTAATACTGCTACTACTACTACTACTGCTACTACTATTATTTTCTACTGGCACTGCTATTTCTAGAACTACTGCTATTACTAGTGGCCCTACTACTAGTACTACTACTAATAACAATAACTGTATTTGTTGCACTTTTCTTAAGAAACTTACAAAGTGCATAGTAGACAGACAGTACATGTCTGCACACAGTATTTCCCCTCTGCAAAAGCAGTTAAGACGCATACTCTTCCTCGTCTCCAGGTTCTCCACAGATGAAGGCCAGTGCTGGAAGGCGTATAACTTCACCGAGCAGCCCTTCTTCTTCGCCGGCCTGGCGTCTGAGCCGGGGACCAAGGCCATGAACATCAGCGTGTGGGGCTACCGGCCCGAAGACGACGGGCAGCCCATGTGGGTGGCCGTCACCATCGACTTCCAGAGCCTGCTCACCAGAGAGTGTGAGTCTAGACGCTGCAGTGCTAGCTCACACTGCGGTATCCAGTGTTTCTCTGGAGATCACTGTCAGCATGTCAGCCTCATAACAGCCTCTGTTACCGACAGTTAGACAGTTGCATGACAAAACTCACACTTGAAGTGGCGTATTGATTGAGACATGGCACTGAACCTTTTTTTTCTTTACTTATTCTGGGAAGATTGACTGAGCACAATGACATCATTTTCTTTTTGGTCCACATCTGATTCGCCAGGTGACGACCAGGACTATGAAGAGTGGCTGGCTCATTCCACAGGGGACGGGGACCCGGAGACCGATGGCTGTGTCCTGGGTTACAAGGAGACGTTCAGGAGGCTGAAGAAGCTGTCCATCTGCAGGAATGGGCGGGACTATGTGGTGAGCAGGAAGCAAAGCCCCTGCCTCTGCACCAGAGAAGACTACTTATGGTAAGGCCATTTGTTTACTGGCAAGTGGATATGTCACATGTATCAGTCAGTCACATGCAGCAATCTGAGGAAAATGATAAATAAGCTGTTCTTCAACTTTACCAGTCAGGGACCCACATGAAAAATTAAGTCTTTCCCTTTTGAGAAACTTGGTCTCTGAAAACCAGTTTCATGAGAACATATAAGTTTGTGTGGAAAACCATTTTGGCTCCAGCAGCTAATGTCCCCTAGTCACAATACTTACTGCCCTTCTCAACAGTGACTATGGTTACTATCGCCATGAGAACAGCTCAGAGTGTGTGAGACAACCCAACACTGCAGATCAAACCCTGGAGGTCTGTCTAAATGGAGAAGAGGAGGAGCTTCTGACATCGGGGTAATGGTCTCTCTCTCTCTCTCTCTCTCTCTCTCTCTCTCTCTCTCTCTCTCTCTCTCACACACACACACACACACACACACACACACACACACACACACACGGCTCACTGTGTACTCTGTGTGCAGGTACCGTAAGGTCCCCAGTGATCGGTGTGAGGGAGGCTTCACTCCTCAGCCTAGAGTGGAGACAGTCATCAGACCCTGTGGTGTGAAGCCCAGCCTCAGTCCGCCTGCCAGCCAGTCGTCCACAAGCGCACACTTTGACACACCGGTCAGTGGGACTGTCTTCTTATCTCTGTGTGTGTGTGTGTGTGTGTGTGTGTGTGTGTGTCTGTGTACCTTCCAATATGTTCATAGTGATGAGGTTTATAGCTCTGTGACAGCTGCTGCATGTATTTTCCAGCGAGAGAGGATGGTGTTGATATTGGTGTGTACTGGAGCGGGAATTATTGTCCTGGTGGCGATCGGTTCCGCTGTCCTTACTGTCAGGAGAGTGGTATATAGAAACAGGTAAGACAGACACACACACACACACACACACACACACACAGGACTACAGTTTCCACTTGGGGTGATTCTCTCTTCTGCAGACAAGATTAGGAGTTTGACCTCCTCAACTCAGGCACACACAGTTACACACACACCTATGCACCGTCTATGAACTGAAAATTATTGCCATGCACCGCCCCCTGCAGGACACCTGTGTATCGCTTCTCCAACCTGCGGATCCAGGATGATGACAACTGCGTGACGGCCGATCTGGAGAGCGGCACCAGCAGCAACGGCACGGCCTTCCAGCAGGACTCAGACGATGTAAGAGGCACTCACTCACTCACATCATTTTTTTTTACACTTTGTTATTGATGTTTTGAGCTCACTAAATGTCTGTCTGCCTGTTGTGAAATTTTCATAATGCACACTGATATTTTTCTTTTCTTTTTTTGACAGGATCTTATTGAATGAAACAGGCTGGAGGATGTGATCAGTATTCCAGATTGAGACCAATTCTGATGCTGTACTGAAAAAGACTGTCAATTGCATTTCATTGGACTTACCGCTGATATTTCGATGGGAACACCCTACTTGTCAAGTTTGGAGTTTTTTTTGCTTTTTTGTTTTTTTTAATGAAATGCATGAAAATGTTAAATTCTCTATTTATTGAGCTTCATATACTTCGCATACTCCACATTTCATTGCTTTGTTTTTCATGTGTACAGTATTTTTTTTATTTTAATTGTGTAATACAGTGAACACAGTGTGTTTTGATCGCTTTTGCACTGCCTTTTTACCTCTGTTCACTGTGACAAAAAAAAAAACATGTCAAATCTGAAAATGTACATTCCTAATGAATATACTGCATATTATTAAGTGTTCATTCTGTGGAGTATTTTACTGTTTGGAATATGTCATGGTCAGTTCAAATGCACAATAAACTTTAGACAATAAATTGGTGATTGGTGGTTCAGTTGTCAAGTGGTATTGCAGCCGCTAAAAACTTCTGTACCGCAGGTGGCGCCAGTCATAACCTCTTCCGTCTGTTTCCACCTGAATACAGAAGAAGAAAAAGAAGGAAGAGGGCGTGACCCAAACAAAGATGGTATATTAAGAAGATAAGTCACTCGGAAAAAGTGCCCAATTTTTCCGATCTGGAAAAGTGGACTCAATTATTATTATTATTATTTTTTATATATATTATTGTTTTTGAAAAGGCAATCGTGTACAATATAATCACTATAGTGAGGAATTGCTGGTGGAAGGTAGATGATTTGATAGGGAGTTCAGAAATTAAAAATAGTCAGGAAACGAGGAAATGTAAACCACCAATCGGCAGAGTGAAGTCTCTTCTCTCCGCTTCTTCTTCCTCCTCTGACGAGCTGCTCCGTTCTTCTTCTTCGTGGTTATTTCCTGCAGACAAATAGCTTAGTAGCTGGCTGTCATCACATCGAAACCAGTAGTTTCCGTCATCATCAGCCAGAGGACGGTCCTGTTACAGTGGCATTTGACAGGTAAGCACTGTGCCACGATGCATTCAAGGCATACCATTTACTTTTAATTCTTATTCAGTAGCTATTGTGCAACAGTTATTTTGGCGTCAGGTAAAACTGTTTGAAAGCTACGGCAGACACTGAAGTTACGGGCGAATCGGTAGCTGATTTGTTTAAACGTTACAGTAACGTTAACCGCTAGCTTTTAAAGTTAGCTTTCAAGCTAAACTGCTGTCTGAAATAATCAACTAACGCTAAATGTATCATAACGGGCTGAAAACAAAAGTAACGTTAAGGTTACAATGTCCGACAAACTGTCAGTTTTCTGTAGTAGCTGCTTAGTTCAGCTATGTAACGTTAGCCATGACATGTAGCTAAAGCCAATTTACCTTCTATTAATCACTAACGTTATAGCTAAACTGCCCCTCTCTACCTTCCAGATATAGAATGACGAGGGTGCAAATCAGTAAACTGTAAACTAGCAGATTATAATGCATTTATGTCACTGCAGGTTGTGAGTTGTGGACAACTGATTGAAGGCTCCCTAAGATGTTCAGAGCTGGAGGTAAATAGATCCCCTTGTTGCTAAACAATAGTATTATGTATGATACACCACAGTTTTGGATAAACATCTTTTCTGGTGTTTGAAATATCTTTGTTGACTAAGCAACACGTTGATATGTGCTGTGAGGTTTTTTTTGTTTTTTTTTAACAGTGTCATCTATCTATCTATCTATCTATCTATCTATCTATCTATAACTTGCTCTTCCTTCTCTAACTTTCTCAGGCATTTTGAAGTTGGCAGCGCTCATCTCTGCCTTCCTCCTAGCTGTCTTTCTGGCCTTTGAATTACTAGAGATTAATATGGATTTTAAACTGGGGAACATGTTTGGTGAGTAATTCTTGTCTGTTAGACAGAAGATGAAACTCTTGAAGACTAGATATACCCCTCAAGCAAGTTTTAGGAGGCTGGAAGGTATCAATTTGGAGGGAAACGTGACACTTTTTGTCTGGTATTAGTGAGGGAGTAATACTTTGCCTTGCCTTTTTGTGGCTTACAGGTTATGCTCAGTTTAGAAACCAAATACTCTGTTCTTGAAACGTGCAGCACCTCTCATTGTGCCACAATTCCTGAGCAACAGTATGCTCTTCCTTAAGGGAGGGGAGGTTTCCTACAGAGCAGCTTTAGGTCCTTTTTACATTCTCATGCAGAATGAGGAACCCATGAGTTGAGTCCTTGTATGTATCTAAGTAAAGTAAATATTATGTTGTATTTCAATGTATCATATTATATTTGAAGAAATACTTTAATAAAGTGATCATCCAGTTTATCTCGCTTTTCAGCAGGATCTATGCCAGTGGATGAAGGCCGTAAGTATACTCTCAAATTATTTCATCTTCTTGCTTAATTTTTTTTAGTGAATTGTCTCTTTAGATTCACATTGTTCCCATGTTTCATCTTTCTTTTCCTGTCACAACACAAGCATGCTTGAGAGCTTGTGTCACACAGCATAGTGATCATGGCTAAATCCTGCTGTATGTAACTAGATAATAGAAAGGCACTGTGTGACTTACAGTGTGTATTTAGCTAAGCGTTTCGCAACCAGTAGTATGAATAGAGCCTTGCTGATAGATTTCACATTCACCCATTGATTGTTTCTGCGTGTGCACCTGTGTGTGGATAGTCTTATGTGGCTGGTCCATGGTGTTATGCTACCTCAAACTAGGTGTGTGAGAAGTGTGTTAAAGGCAATAGTGTGATTTTGTAATTCTGTTCACAGCGACCAAGCCAGTCAGGTACAAGTGTGGGCTGTCCAAGGCGTGTCCAGCCGGACACTTCTCCTTCAAGATGGCCAGCGGAGCAGCCAGTGTGGTGGGGCCCAAAGTCTGCCTGGAAGACAACATGTAAGAGAAGTGACATCTTGATTTATTCAATATGTGAAACAAGCACATGTCTGCTCTGTGTGATTGGATGCCCTATTGTAGCTGGTAATTGATAGACCTCTCATAAACTTACCTTTTGATTTTGGGTGTTAAGTTCAATTCAGTAAAACAGACATGTCCTGGCAAACCAAGGCATTTACTGCACCAGCCCATTTTGCAGGGGTCTATATAGTCATTTTACACACTGGAAGTAATTTTTCACTTTTGTCAGAAAAGCAACCTCAGCTGGTGCAAGTTCACATGCAATTTTTTTGTGTAGTTTCTACAGTTAAAAACATACAGATGCCAAAGTTCTCCATAGAGGGAGTCTAAAACCTTGCAAAACGGTGGAAGGCTAAGTGCAATACACCACAAAAGGATTCTAGTGTCGGAAAGTATGGGAAATTTCAACATGGAAGACCTTGAACAGCCAGATTAGCTTTTAACAATGCAGCTTGACGTCATACTGTTTGGGAAAGGTGGGAAAATCATATGTATATCTCCTATACCAGGTGCTAATGTTGTCATATGATAAACATTTCAAAATTATTATGTGTCTTGATTCTAGGGTGTGTCTTTTTCCACAAATCCAAGTGCTGGATATGCCATAAAATCAATATGGCCTCTAATCTCATTGTCTTCCTTTGCTTCTTTTAGACTGATGAGTGGCGTGAAGAACAATGTGGGGAGAGGAATCAACATTGCGCTGGTTAATGGTAATGTCAACAGCTATATAATTTCACACCTTGTATTCAAATAGCTTTGCAGATGAGTAACAGCTGATAGTAAGATAATATTCTGGCAGTGCAACAATAAATAGATCAGTTTAAAAAGCCTATTTTGCAATCCAAAACAAGAATTACTCATTCCGAGTGGTAAACCTACATTACAGTGAACCACTGCCAAGACTATGTGCTATATGTAATACATTAGTATAAATTAAGTGATATAAAATTCCCTCTGTTCATAGTGAACATTAGCTTGAAGGTGGTCTAACATGGGATCTTATTGCCCCTATAGGGGCAAAGGGGGAGCTGATCAAGACCGACTACTTTGATATGTGGGCAGGAGGTGAGTTCATTTACATACCTCTTATTTCAGACATGATTAGTTGAGAAACGTGTATTGTGTTTAACCATGTGTATCCCTGTGGCATGTGTAATGGTTATCTGTGATCTCTGGCAGATGTCGTTCCCTTCATTAAGTTCCTGAAGGAAATTGAAGATGGAACAATCGTGATGATGGCCACCTTTGATGATCCTGCAACAAAGTAAGGACTTTTTCAAAAAAGTCGGAAAAAATCCTCCACTCCGCGATACAATTTAGATTTACGTGACCTAATTTAGCTTTACCTGACCTCAAATGCTTTAGTTGTCTCTAATATTGGTCAGTGTTAAACCACATTTGGGCATGAAATGACTTCTGGCTTCTTTGTTCTGTAGACTCAACGATGAAGCCAGGAAGCTGATCGCTGATCTGGGCAGCTCAAGCGTCAGCAACCTGGGCTTCAGGGATAACTGGATCTTTGTAGGAGGCAAAGGCATCAAGACCAAGAGTCCCTTTGAACAGGTAACAAGACCCCGAAAGCTCATACTTGCATCTACTCACTCAAATTAACTCTTGGACAGTTTCTACTGAATGATAGAAATAGTAAGCAGCAGTAACTACAATAGCAAACCTGCATGCACTGTGTAATATAAGGAACAGTTAATCCCAAAATGGACAGTTCTGTCATCTCCTCACCCTAATGTCAGTTGAAACTCCACTGTATGTACAACCAGCAAATACAGACCGGGTTAGCATTTGGCCTTCTCCCTAACAACTGAGTTAGGAGTTCCAGAGAGAGCATAAAATGTCCATCAATTTTCTCTGAAGAACTCTTGCAGCATAATCCAATTGTTTCCAAGAGTCTAAAAGGCCTATACTAACCTGATGACCTCCTCTGACAGTTCCATGTTTTTGAAAGCATGAACACAAGCACACCTTGCACCTCCATTACAGGAGGTTGGGGCGATGTGCACAGCGGGCGAGCGGAGCTCTCTGGCAGAACGCTGTAGGGCGCGTGCCCTTCACGCTTTTAAAAACAATGTACTGTCAGTGAGGTAAATATAGAGGTAATGAGGTAAATGTAGGCCTGTTGCATCCACAGTGCAGTCGTTTAGCTACACAACACTTGGATCCTGCTTCACAACCTCTTTAGAGAAGTTTTACGGTCATTTTATGGCCATAATGGAACTGTAAACAGCCAGACCCTGTTTACTAAAGTTGTTAAGAAGGGAGTTTAGAGTTATGGGGGTGAGCACATAATGACTCATAATTAATTTTTATTTTGGGATGAACTGTTCCTTTTTAAAATTTTTGATTTCCTTTTGTACTGGTAAATTTGAAATGACAGGTAAAACATAAGCTGTAATGTATTCTATCATATACTTTTCATCCGTTCATTTCCCAGAATATCACACTGCACTTACCTCAGCTTCTGTTTGCGTAGTAAACTTCCTGGTGTACAGGACAGGGGCTTGATAGCCCTGGCTGTGGTCATATCCACAGGCTTATCATGGCAATAAGGCCTGCTACTCAAACCGTGTGTGTGTGTGTGTGTGCGTGTGCGTGTGCGTGTGTGCGTGTTTACCTCCCCAGCACATAAAGAACAGCGCAGATACCAACAAGTACGAGGGCTGGCCCGAGGTCCTGGAGATGGAAGGCTGCATACCCCAGAGACAGGGTTGATCTCAGAGCTCTTCACCCTGCACCTCCCTCTTCTCTGCCTGCCCACCTCTCCTGTCCTTGTGAGACTATTGTGAGACCGGTTACACCTCCACGGGCTGAGAAAGTTCCTTGTTTTCCAGTCTTCAGCCCCCAAGCCTTTTATTCCTCTTTGCCTACCAGGAAATGCTTCCAGCAACAACCTCTTTTCAGAGGGGATTAGAAAGAAAGACAAACTGCTGACAGACTCTTTCTCCAGTAGGCCCTAATCAATAAGGTGAAGCTAGTGCTGCTCAGAGCTGCCTGCTCTTCTCCATTCCTTTTGGACGCTGTTCCACAGTTGCTGACTGGGGCTAGTTGATTGGCGCTAGTGGGAGACTGAACTGATTTGAAGGAAGTTATCAGTGGTTTTTGGCAAACTGTCACACATACCATCTCTAAGGCCGCCTGACTGTGCTGTGATAGTGTTGCACTATTGATGATGGAAATTACTCTCATAGCCCAGATTTATTTGGGGTTTATGCCGTCCTACATTTCTATCGCCTATACCTAGCCTTAATCTCATTGTCCTTTTTTACACTTTTTATCAACATGATTTTCTGTAATTCCTTTCAATCCTTTAAAACTTGTTTGATTTTCTGTAATTCCTTTTCAATTATGTTTTTTTCTATACCAAAATGAGACTCAAAGGCTTTTAAAATCTAACTCAGTATGTGCAGCATGAGAGGAATCCATGCTTACTGTTCAGTTTGATGTGAGAAAATGATTATTTATAGGGTCTGAAGTCACTTATTTTGGTTGATTACAACCAAGTGTACCAAATTCACTGTGAAATTTGTAAATACTTGTTTAGAGAAGGATCCAAATTTGAAAGATCCCATTTTAATGACCATTGTAATAATATTAATATAATTTCTTAAAATAAATGATTGTCAGTGATGTCTTTGTGAATTAAAAGTGCTTTGTTATTGGTAGTAGTAAGTAGTTTCTTCTGTTATGTATGCTAATGAGCGTTTGTACTGGTATGCAGTATAAAGACCTAATACTCAGAACCATTAAGGCCTGTGGATGGGCTGAACTTTATTTTGTTTACTGAAGAATCAATACAACCCAACAGCTATGGCAATTTCATGGCATTTTATAACCACATTCAAAGCAGTTGAAAGCTTTTCTATGTAATTGAAATGGAGATGTTCAGTTGTAATGCATTTCAATCAGACCTGTTAGAGTATATCCTGATATAGATGTTTGGTTGATTGTCAAAAACTACTAATGTACACACATAACTCTCTATATCATGTTATCTACTCATCTACTTTTGCTGGGATAGGTGAATTTACCTATGTTCATCTTTTTGTGTGTGTGTGTGTGTGTTAAACATTTTGAACTATAGCTTAATGTATCAGCCTTTTGCAGTATGCTCCTACTAACTATGGTAACACACAGGTAAAAATGGTACAAACCATAATTTCAAGTGATGCAGTCTGTTGTTGCCTTACCCATCCTTCACTGGTTAAAAGCACAATACACAACACACCTCCTGCTAAGTCAGTGTGAAATTCAAGCTTGAGAACTCGGGCAAAGTTGTGCATTTTCAGTGTGGATCCATTTACTCATACAGTATCTAAGCAACATGTATTCTCCCTCTACGTACGTCCTTCAGTAGAGGATCCACTGTTTTATTTTGAAAACTGTGACTGCACATTTCTCTTTCCATTGGAGTAAGACAGGATGCCATTCTGAAAACATCCACCCTGCTCTCCTCTCTTGATGCCTCCCGCTTGTGCAGATTTGAAATGGTGTCATGGTACTGTTCAGAAAAAAGGATACATGAGCTGAAATTCACTGATATGCCGAACGGACACTGGGCTTCTTCCCTTTCTATTCAGTTGAGGGTGTGATGTCAAGGAGAGATTAAAGAGAGCACGTCTTCCTGTTGGAATGCGGCCCACTGCTGTGCCTTAACTAAATCTGTCTGAATTTGGGTCCCTGTGCTTTTCCTTTGAGCAATGAACCCCCCAACAAGCCTGCAACTGCCAAACACTGATAAAGAGATTATTAAAAAGATTAATTTGTGTCTGTCATGTAATGTTGTCTATGTGAAAACAAATGATTCAATTGTTGAATAAAGCAGATACTGACTGAAAGTTATTGCACCTTCATTTTCTGCAGGGGGAAGAAGTGTAGGAGTGTCATACAATGTTTTCACTTGAACTTAAGACTTAATTTTTATTTTTATTTTTTTTGTATTTTCTTTGCTTTTATTTGATGAGTAACTGTAGAGAGAGACAGGAACTATTGGAGAGAGAGGGGGGATGACAATGATCTCAGTATGTAAGTAATTTCAATTTAGAGATATTGCAGGCAGGCAGAAATGTCAAGTGCAGTTTAATAGAATTGTGTATTAAAAAGTATAAATATAAATCTATGTTCTGGATCCCTGTCTGAAGTAGACAGCTGGTTTCAATAGAAACTATGTGGGGTATGTGGTCAATGTTTATGTCTGGCATTTGCAATTTTGACAGCGCTGTTTGCAAAAGTAAATGTTTTCTAATTGCAAAATGGTCATTAAAGCTCCCAGTGGAAGTAGTGAGCCATGATTTATGACAAACATGCACTCAGTGACTGAGGATTTGGCAAGGATTTATGATTAGGATTTATCCGGCAGCTAAGAAAAAGTGAGTTTAGTTTACAATGTCCTCATAAAGTGAAACTGAATGTGCCATCTTTCATCTATTACGAAACAAATGGCTTCTAAATCTGAATACCGTGCTGGTTAGAGAGAGCATGAATTTTAGTTTGATTTCACGTGTATGTAAATTACAAATTGTTCATATAATGTGTTAATTTTGCTGGAAGAAGGCTTACTTAACATATTTATTTACTTTTCTTTTTTTTTTTCATTGCAGCCATTTAGCTGACACTCTTATCCAGTGACTTACAATGAGTGCAGCAGATGAATGAGCTAGAATTCCTACATCAGCAACATTTCAAACAGCCTAGATGAATTTTCAATAAGTACCTGACATCACCCTCACCCACATATTCTTCCTCTACTCCCTTTAAACGCATCACATTTTGCTATTTTGTTGTACATGAAGTGACGTTTACATCATGGCATCAGCTGCTGTTAAAGAAATTGCTGTTTGAATAGACAGACAGAGGGAGCCGTCGCCTCATGTAAGGCAGCTTGTGTGCTGTGGTTTGCATTATCTATATGCTGCGTTTTCAGTGGAGCTTCAGCATTACACTGGATTGAGCTTCCAGAGGCCAAAGTTTTGCCGTTGCCTTTTTATCATAATCATCTGGGTGTGCATTGTGGCATTATTTGTTGCTGCCGCTCCATTTCTCATAATAACTGCAGCCTGATCTATTTTGAATAAAGATAGATTCAGTTAAATTTGACCTAATACGTTTTATTTCTCCCCTGAGGATAATTTACATTCCGCACATAAGAACAGCTATTAAAGGCGCATCCTGTGTGTGTGTGTGTGTGTGTGTGTGTGTGTGTGTGTGTTTGTGAGATTACTGGCAGCTGGGTCCTTAAATTCAAATTGTATTTTGCAGATTTTGACTGTGAATTTTGTGTGACGGTGTCTATTTTTTTTTTTTCCAATAAATGTGTGTCCGTGTGTGTGTGTGTGTGTGTGTGTGCGTGCACGTTTGACTGTTTTGTGCAACTCGACCTACGCGTGACCTCACACAACACTATGGAAAAACTTCTCCCTCCTCCTACTCAAAGCATATTGACTTTGTAATATCTCACCATCCATCTATCCGTCTATCTGGTCCCTCACACACTGCACACTCACACACAGTAATTCAATGATTGTGACATATACTCTCACTATCATTTACTTTATCTCTCAGCCACTCATGAACTCTCCCTCTCTCTCTTTCTGTCTCCAACACACTCATACATACACATGCGCTCACTCAAGCTTGCATGATACACACCATTCCTCTCGAGTGCCGTCCCTCTGCCAGTGGAGTGACCTTTTGAGTTCCCCTCAACACACAGCGCTTCCTTGTTCCCAGTAAATGAAAACCACCCTGGTGCTCTCCCTTTGATCTCGCTTGAGCTCCACGCACGACATCCCACCGACCTTTTGTATCCCAGCGTGTGTGTGTGTGAGTGAGACACAGAGGCTATTTGTTTGGCAGCTGTTTCAGGGTAATAGACAGTATGTGCGTCACACTACAGGTGCGTGCATGTGGCATGTTATGCGGGCTTTTCGCCTTCGTGCCATCAGAGGTGCATTGCGCCTGTGTGTGCCTTCAAAGGTGCGTGTTTCTGTGTGCTGGTGTGGGCTGAACCTCCTCTCAGCTCCCATGTTGCTGTGCCGAGAGCTGAGGCGTGGGAGTGAACCGCTTCCAACTCGTCTTATATAAGGCATGCTATACAAATGCATTATGTATGAGGCTGGAAAAGCTCCCCTCTCATAACCTTCCGACGCTAAGACGTCTCGCAGAGGCCTGGGGGGGGGGGGGGGGGGGGCGGGGGGGGGGGGGTTGGGAGCATAATTGCGTAAACACAGACGGACTATGAGGATGAGATGCTCTCACGAAACAGGAGAGCTGGGTGATTTGTTTCGTGGAGCGACACCCAAAGTGTCTGTTTTCAATTTTTTTTTCTTCTCGCCCTCCACTCGCTTCCCAAAATAAATCTGCCTACCGAACAAAGGTGGCTGCTTCTAAAAGCACCTCCGCAGAGCTCGACTTTCCTCCTTCCCTGCCCCCTGACCTTTGACCTCTGCCCTGTCACCCCTCCGGACCGAATCACTCGGGGCTTTTCTTTTCTCCAAAACACAAGCTCCTATCTCTCCGCATGTACCTTGTCATCAAAATACATTCCCTGTCAACTTTGCTGCCCCAACTAACACACACTGTCCTGGCCTTAATTACGCAGCACAAACAACCATATCTCTCATGTTGACTGTAAAACACACACCTTTATCCTCACTGACCACAGACCCATATTCACCCGGCACCTGCCTGCATCTCCCCCACCTCCTCCTGACCTCCATGTCCCATGTGTCAGCTGACCAAAATACCCCTTGTGACTCTAAACTTCAACCCCTGAGCCCTGACCTTTCCAGAACACACTTTCCACACACACACACACACACACTCACCTGCCTGCTCAGCCTCAGCACTTCATCTGCATCCTGACCCAAAGAAATTCACACAATCACTCGATCCAAAAAACCGTTGACTTTGCAACTCCCCCATCTGCAAAACATTTATCTCCTTTGCCTTTGAAAACCATGCAACTCCAATTTCGGTGATTTTCATGTTTTCACTTCAGTTGAAGGATTACATGCTCCTCGGGGAAAATCCACAGGATAAAGTCAAAAATGCATTGTGGTCAAGCTAAAACAAGGCAGTTTTTCTTGGTTCCTGAAAAGTTGACATTTTGGAGATACAGGGTTTTCACCTGACCGCAACGCTATAGTGAACTGAATCCACTCCCTTAATCTGTCTTATTTTAACCCAGAACAGTGTACAGCCTTTTGTTTACTTCCAGCTTGACATAGTAACCCACCGACTCCCTCAGACTTTTCCCAAAACAGCTGCTTTTGGTTTCCCCAACCCCCACATTCGACCCCTTCCCCCTCAATCTTCCCCGGTGACCTTGCTGCCCTTGCCTAGCGCCCCACCTCCAGTTCATGGAGCCATGCACACACACACACACACACACACACACACACACACACACACACACACACACACACACTCACTCACAATGATCCAGACAGCTGTGTTTACACTCTGAGGGTCTGTGGGAACTTCCTGCTGACCTCAGCACAGACAGACAAACACAGCGCAGGCCAAAGCCGCTCAACCGATCGATGGCTAATCACATGGATCTTTTCACACATCCATATATTCATGCACATTGGTCGAATGCACACACACACACACACACACACACAGCTACAATGGCATATTTACGTGCATGTGTGATTTAACCATATGCAAAGATTCAAACAGAAGACCGAAAAGTGTTGTGCGCCACTAAAAATCTCAAGATGTACTTTTGTTGTTGTTATTCCAGTGGGTGTGTATTTTTTTTCTCGTGGTTCTGCATGATCCCATCAAAATCACTGGAGGGGCTTTTTCAGAGAAAAAACAGGATCTTAACCAAGTTTTAACACTAATGTCACGCTAAACACTGCGAGAGCCCTGCCCTTTTCACCCACGCTAATGGCTAACATGGCTTGAACACAAATACACATACGGTCCCTCCGGTTTTGTCTGAGAAACAAAGCTCTCATTCACAGTGGCCGCTCTGGCTCTGTGTTGCTTCTAGCTCAGGTTTAAGCTGCAGGGTCAGGAAGCTGAAGTGGTTCAAAGCGTTGCTGGCAAAAAATAGACACATCCCCTTTTCCTCACAGCGGCAACTGGACCAGTGGAAACCACAAACCAGTCTGAAGACTCCCCCAGCGCTATAACACCTACAGAAGCTGGTTTGTTGTTGGTTGAGACTATTTATTGTTGTTGTCTTTTTCAGGCACAAAAAGCTGTCCTTTGCTAAGCTTTGTTGTGTGTACTGAGAGGTTCTTATTGTTCCAAATGGACATCATGGCATTGTAATAGGAGTAGTATTGCCCTATTCTGTAGAAGAATGCTAAACAAAGCTGTGTATAATATCTTTCTCAAAAGCTGTACAGTGTTTATGTGTGCGTGTGTGCATTCAGGCTGCACAATATTGTGGTTACAATATGAATTGTATACAATATGAATGAATACATGCGGTGACAGCTTTTTCTACTTCATTTGTTTTCCAGTGCTTAAGAAATGGTGGTGGGGTGTTAATGCTTAGCAGCTGAATAAAATAAGATTTTTTCTAACATGCAACTCCAGAATAACTTGGAAGAAATTCCTCGGATGCTACATGAAACACTTCACAGCCTCTTGCAATTTGGAAATTGCAGTGGTTAATACTGAAATTTCAAACTTTTTTTTAATTTGTCATGCAACCCTTGTTTTCGAGTGAGTGCATGGACTCAGGACAACACATAAAGGTCCATTGAAACATATTCGTGGCCCATTGACCTCCACTCTTATGACCACAAAGTCTAGCTCATTCATTATGCAACAGTGTGGCTACGGTCCAGACAGCACTCATCAGTTACTTACTTTCCTTGCATCTCTCCTTTCCCTTATTGAGCACTATCATTCAAAAAGATGTGATAGATTTTCACAATATTGCACAGTGGTTTTGGGCAAGTTCCAGTGCTACTGAATCAGATCGTATCCATTTATTGTCTCTATGGACAAGTAGTTGAACCAACAATATGCAGTCAGTTTTGATAAGTTCTACTAGTGGCTATAAGGTAAAGCAGGTGAGAGAAGGACTTTGTAAAACCTGTTGGAAGTGCTGGATGACTTTCTTCAGCTGTCATCAACCCCATTCCATTTGATTTGTGCAGAGTCAGACTTGTAGGAGAGTTACTGTGCTTCCAGCCTGACCAAATCAATGACTTTGACAAGAGTTATTACACTCATATACATATGTGGCATAACAAGTATCCAGATGATTACACGCTTACTCACAGAGCCATAACTGCGCCAGCCGGTATTGAGAGAGCGGCGAGAGCAGAAAATCACACTATATTTTCTGGCGAGCCGGTGCAGCCTTTTCCCATAAATACAACCACCTCATAAATTCCACTGCATCGATTTGCATCGCACATGCACTTCGCTTCCCAAGACATGGTACACTATAAAAACTGATGCAGAATTATAAACAGTGCTACTCAGGGCTTCTTGAATGTCAGCCTGTGTTATCAGAGTGTACTCAGGGCCTTCTTACTCATTTCTATAACATTGTGGTATCACTATAAAGCGCCTGTGTTAGGCGTCTGTTTGCCTAGATCTGATGTCCACATGAAGGGAGCGAGGTCCCACTTGTTCCACTGCATCAATCATTCCATTATTGTCATTTCTGCAGCAGAGCGCCAAAATTGTCAGCATATTGAATCGTGTACCACATTACTGATTACACTGGTAACGTTTTTGGTTTCGATAAAAAAAACCCCAAAAAAAACAAACTCATCTCTGAGCACATTCCCTAAAGAGTCTTCTTACTTCGTTCTACATGAATAAAATATTCTAAAATTTTACAAATTACAAGTGCAGTGCCCGTTCAAAATAGGCGTAGGCTATCAGTCGCTTGCTTTGAGCCCCGCTGCTTCACAGAGCGCTGTTCGCTTGTTCATTCAAAGTTTATTAATACTGAACGTGTCGCGTGTCCAATCCGACACTGCACATCCTTGGGTCCCCAGCAATACACCCGCCAAGTGTGAAGTAGATCGGATGAACGGTTCTCGAGATATGCGAAGGACACACATACAGACAGAGATTCCTTGCTTTATGATGATGTTGCACCGCTTGCTACTTTTCAGTAACTCTGGCTTCTGTGTGTGAGGGATATGATGAAGTATGTGCCTCAAGCAGCCTGTGGTCATGCAATGTTTGTATTACTTTGTATTGCTATGCTTGTGATATTTGGTTTAGTTTGGGGGGGCAGGGGGTTCACAAATCCTTTGAGCTTCTCAAGAAAATGCTGAATCCTAAAATAGTCAGGTGCTCATATAAAGGCCCAGGATAACCCGCTTGACCAATAAACAACAGATTAGTTATTTTCTAGTATCATAAATGACCTGTTTATATTTGTATCAAGAGCATGGAAAGCCACTTTAGCTGTGAATACCAAGGCCTGTAAAGTTGTGAAATCATATTGTACCGCGACACTTTGGACACAGTGTTCTGAGACAGTGAATTTACAGTAACTCTTGGAACAAAGTGTATTGTGTGACACCTCATGACTATCTGTATCAGTTCCATGTCCCAGCAGGAAACCCGCCGTGTCCCGTGACGTGGTAACTTTTATTCTGACTTCAGAATCATAAACACAATGTCCATTTACGTAACAGGAGAACATGAGAAAGGTTAGATGAACCGGCGATTTAGATCCTTGAGCCGAGGGAACATGACTCACGCTGATCAGTAAGCTTGGGGGATTTCCTCTTGTTTGTACCACTGTCTGTCTTCTTAGAGTGACATAGTGTCTGTCATTGTCTCTTAATCCCTTACTGTATTTCACAGGGGTCAGGGAAATGGAGCAGATTTTCACACCAGGTGTTACAACAAGCGTATGTGGCTATTTGAGAAGCTGTGATTCTCTCTTTGTTGTCGTCACATGCTGGAGATGTGTTCATGTGTAATCTATCTGCTGCATTATAATCATTATTTTTCTCATTCTGTGTGCTTTTCTGTGATGTGGTATATGTTTTGTGTGGTGTTGACCGGCTTAAAAATGCAAAAAAAAGATTTTTCTATTATTACTTCCATACAAAGACACTATTCCTACTGGATAGACCTTAAAGCTGAGAGCAGATTGAACAAATAAATCCCAGTAATGCCAGTAATGTTGCTTTACCATTTGTGCATACATAGTTTGAGACCCTGCCAAGCCAACAGTATAAGGCTTAGGTGATGGTATTTCACAGTTCCCCTGCTGTACAAACGCAGCCCTGTCTGCCCTGTGTTTTTGCTTCCATAAAAAGACTGCAGGTGTGTAGGTTTAACCTGCACCTACACCCTTTGGAATGCCCCGACACACACACACACACACACACTCTCACACACACACACACAGATCTTATGAAGGTCTATTGCCTACCAGTAGAGGTAGGGCTCTTGATAAAAAATAACCTGAGGCAGTTCCCAGCCTTTGGGGCTCTCAAATGTCAACAGAGCCCCACACCTCCATCGTTAAGAGTTGATTTTATCTAAGAGGGTGGTGTTAGTGTCACATACACACACACACTCATACACAAACAAACACACTCATCCACACACACCAATGATCTTTACGTGACATGGCCTACCTAACTGAAACTCAAACATCAATGTGTTTGCAATAAAGACACGATCAGTGCAAACAACAAGGATAAGCTGCCTGCCTATAGTATGTATGGAAACAACACCTACACAATATTTATATCCACCTACACCCCAGATGGAGCCATACTGGAGAAATACCTTACAGAAAAACATTATTAGTCACGCCCGCTGTCTCTCCTCTGAGTCATCCAGCAGATGTTGATGTTTAGTAGTTATACAGAGAGTGGAGGTCACTGAACCTCCAGAGGGTGTTGCAATCGCTCTCCTCAGGTGACCAATGAGAATGCAGAAACACCTGGTGATAGTGGAGTAGGGGAGGGGCCACAGCGCTCTGTCAAAACAAGAACTGTGTGTGTATATGTGTGTGGGGGTGTGTGTGTGTTAGAGGGTGTGGTAGTGGTGGCTAGCAGGATTGATAAGGTGATTGAGAAAAACATGCTGTGAAGGCTATTGGCCAGGTGGTGGGGGAGTTGCCGCTTCAAACTGGTTCCAAATGTTGTTTGTTTTTTTACTGTACATGTGTGCTCACATGCAGCCATGTTTATGTTTTCAATATGTGGGGGTGTGTGTCTGTATGTGTGTATGTGTGTGTGCCGTATGCATGATTACGTGTGTATGCCCACCATCATAAAGCCACATGTGTTTCATTTCAGAACCAACACAATCCTTTCCAGGTCGTTTTTCACAACATCTCTGATCTGTGCCTCCAGCAGCAAATGGCCTCCCATGTTACACGAGCCGCATGGAAACACAACACCATTTGGCCTGAAGCTGTCCAAATATGGCCCGCGGCCCATTTGGTCACGCCTGCCCACGCCTTGAAGGGTATAGCACAAGAAATCGTTCATCATGTTCCTAATTCAATCAACAGCAATTTCATTACTAGAGCACAACAGAGACAGATAACGATGGTTCTCATTTTCTCCGGTCTATCTTTTCAAACCATTCAAGTGTTTTTGAATGGCAAATGTAATTGCCAGCAGCACATCTTGTGCAAAATGCTAATAGCAGCCAAGGACAAAAACCCCTCTGTCTCTATTGGCTAGGCATAGGGAGTGTTTTGTGAGCCAAAGAATCAACTCATTTAGACTCTATTTGCCTTTATTGTGTGACCTCAATATCAAGCCTATCATTTTCTCAGCCATTGTTCAAACCCCTCACCACTGTTTCTTTCTCTCTCTCTCTCTCTCTCTCTCTCTCTCTCTCTCTCTCCCTCCCTCTCTCTCGCCCCCTCCTCCAGTAATCTGCGGCAGTTTGGTGATAATTATAGCTTACTGGAAAAGATGTGGCTGACTGTGAGCACTGCCTCTTGGGCAGGAAAAACAGCCCGCTGTGTTTGTGAGGAGGAGATTTCCATTCTCCCCTCTCCCTCTCCCATGGGAGACAGAATGCAGAGTCGTGTGTGGGTGACTTTGGGAGGCAAACAGGATCGCTGCCTTTCTTCTCTCCACTGATTCACTCCCCTTTCCCGTCTCTGTTTCTCTTCCTGTCAAAGCGGGTTGGAGGGGACGGGCAGATGTAGGCTGCTATGATGATTTGATCCCCCATCGTCTTTCTCACCCCAACACACACACACACACACACACACACAGAATAACTAACTGCACACTTAAGTGCTGCGAAGGGAGCGGTGGTAATGGTTTACAGTATGTGCGTGTGCCTGTGCATGCCTGCGCTCATGATATTGAGTGGAAATGTCTGCAGCACATGTGTGCATTGTATGTGTGTGGGTGTGTGTGCGCGTGTGTGTGGTGGGGGGGGCAACAGTCTCTTAGGTTCTCAATGGTCCGATCTTGTTACACTAATGGCTACAGTCTTGCCATCCTTTAATGGCATACAGAGTTCACAAGGGACGGATGGATGACAAAGGGAAGAATCACGCGCACACACACACACACACACACATGCACACACCTATACACTAGCAATTCATGCGTATAGACACATGAATTGTGTTAACCAACAAAGAGTGCATCTCCATTACTAGAGACTGTTCCTCAGAAAGCCATTTAATCATAGAGATAACACGTCTTTCCCCTAACAAGGTCTGGCAGATTAAAGTCACATACATTCCCTATTCCTGTGTATATCTCTCTGCCCCCTTCCCCTCCACTTAGAAGATTACTTTGTCAATTTACACAAGGCAATTGGTATTCGTCTTTCCACATATCCCTACTAGTGTATGTGGTATATACTGGGTGTACAAAACATTAGGAATCTACTTTTTCCCATGAAATAGTAATTACAGGATAAAACTATGAGCTCTTACTAATTTCAACTAGAAAATGGTCATAAAGGGAAGATGAAGGAGACAGAGGGATTTCTGAGCTTTGAGACAAATGAGAGATGGATTGTGCAAAGGAGGTTGCAGCTCAGTATGAACGTGTTCCTTGTATAGGAATGCGTTCCTAATGTTTTGTATGCTCAGTTGCTTGAAGACGCATACTTCCCCTATCCCTATTTATAGCTCTAACTCCCCTCCTCCCCTCTTCGAGGAGGAAGATTACTTTAATATCTGTTTACACAACACAATTGAAATTTGTCTTTCCACATGAAGCATCTCTTCTTCATATGGGAGTGGTGACAGTGGCTGGAGAGCAGGCATGTTCAGTTAACTTTCCCCTCATAAGGTTGGAATAAGAACACACATAGCATCGTCATCATAAGAGCATAAAGGGTTGCCTATTTTGCAGAAGTAAGCAATCAGAGCCACCTTTTCCTAGCTCAAAGCTGGAACACATCTTCCTGCTGGTACCAAGGATCTAAGCAGCAACATTTCCCTCTCTACCTCTAGGCTGTCCTGCCACCGCTCTGCTGTCTTATTTGGTTGTTAGACAGTCCCGACCTACAGCGCCCACATCCTCGTGCCCCTGTGGCGTTAGACAGTAGGATGCTCCTCCCTTGGTGATAGGGAGTTTACTTGTGTTTTGCAGACGCCGACATAGTTAACAGCTTTACCACCGACCCTGCAGAGTGGGGAAAAGCTCCACTGTGCTCATAAAACTCAGCTTAGATTGAGGAGGTGCCTACCAGCGCCCGCTCTAATGAACTGGGGTGTTAGGTTGTGGTTTTGTGTGTGTGTGTGTGTGTGTGTGTGTGTGTGAGTGTGTGTTTTTACATATACTTATGTGTATACATGCTTATTTTTGCCATACTGTTATGCCTTAGAGTGTGTACGTTTCTGAGTGTGTGTTCGGTCCTCTTCAAAGCACATACACACGTGCACATACACACACACATGCAGCCCGGTTGGGCCTGGTCCACCATGGGAGCAGCTCCATGCCGGTATCGAGTCCAGGCCCTGGTCTCCTGAGGAGTCCGGTTTATCAGGTGTCACTGAGCCAGAACTGCACCGTTAAGGGCCAAATAAAAAAAACCAGGCTCGGCCTCATCAGCAGGAGCTCATTATTATTACCCCACACCCTGGAGCACAGCATCACACACACCACACAGCCACAGCTCTGGGTTACACAACAGAATAGAATAGAATAGAATAGAATAGACTAGAATAGAATAGAATAGAATAGAATAGCATACAATACAATATAAGATACAAATTGATGCAATATGGTACAATACGATATGGCACAATATAGATAGATATGAGTAGAAAATATATAAAATGCAGTAGAATTGGGAGACAAATACATTTTTGTGCATCAACTGACTTTAATCTGCTTTCATCCGTAGTAATTTTTACTTTGTATGCTCCCCGGAAGGCTACCTCATGGTGTTGTCTTCTCTTTTGTCTTTTCTTTCAATCCTCTTTTCCTCTTTTCTTTCTTTCCTCTTTTCCTCCTTCCTCTTTTCCTCTTTCCTCTTTTTGACAGTCACTAAGTAAAGTACTATGTAAAGTAGACTGTGTCAAACTATTACAGCCTCCTTGGAAAGATGGAACATCAGCATGGGGAACATACAAAACAGCCAGTTATTTCATTTGAATTATCATCCAGAGGAAGTTAATTCTCTAATCTTCATAGAATGGACCAATGAAAATCCCCATCGACAGCCATCGCACTGATGGAAAATCCATAATTACAGCCAATGAGCAATCATGGCGCTCACTTCAGTGATAATTGCCTCTGGCCAGTGTCTAGTTTCTAATTTTATCCTCCTGATGGCCTGTCAGTGTGCATGACCACAAAAGGCTGCGTCTGTTTATCAGCTCCGTCCGGTCCATGTCTCCAGCTCAGGAGAGACACTCTGCTACTATCAGGCTACTTAGGCTCATCCAGGATCCTCAACCACTGATCCTCTGTCTGTCAGTCAGTAGACACACACACATGCACACACACACATTTTGGACCCCTGTTGCTATCACAGCTGTGACTAGTGTGTGTCTACGTCAGGATTGGTCGACCCCCTGGTAAGGCCTCCTGCTAATCCAGCTCCAGTGCTGATTGTCTCCCTTTATCCCTGCAGCACTTTCCAAAACACAACACCACACACCTCTTTCCACTGCCCTCAACCCTCGACTCTCTCTCTGTCTCCCTCTCACACACACACACACACACACACACACACAGCCTTGACTCAAAGTCATATGATTAATGAGAATTCATAATTCATGTGTATGTCCTTGCAGGAGATGACAAAGGTCCTCATTTATCACACACAGAGTCCTCATTTATTACCTTTTATGAAATCTAGGGGTCGGTTGTTGGTTTTGGAACCAGTTGCTCCATATCAAACAAGGAAGTGCAAAGTTCTACACATCATTTTTACCTTTTTTTTCACCACCTCTCCCCTTTATACATTGTATAACAGGTGGGGTTGGTTCCCAGTGATTACCTTAGTCGAACAAACAATGTATCTAATTTGCCTAGGGAAAATTGCCTGGGCTTCTGAATAGCCGATAATGTTTGTATTGTGCGGGATGTGTTCGTTTCAGTGGAAAGCAACTCCAGGTGGCTTCTTCTCACTGTTTGATCTGAGTCTAGACAAGATCAGTCACACTTCAAACAGACAAGCACAGGCTTACGTGAGGGACAATATAAAATATGCAATACACCGACAGCAACCTGTTTCTGCAGCGCTTTGTGTAGAAGTCGCCGCATATAAGCTTCAAGCAGCATATTGCCATGTTGAGCTCATTGAAACATATAATAACAATAGTAACGCTATGGAAGGGAGCAGTAGTGACATTTTTGCATGTTAAACCAGTGTGTGGGAGGAGGAACTCTCAGCTTGGAATAATAGCTTTTGGTTGTTGTTTTTACAATGCATTTTATCTTCCTCTGTACTTCCCCAGTCTCATCCTCTTCCCATTCCCATTCGCTCTCCCTAATGAAATTGTTCTCATCCCCTTTCATTCATCAATGCAAGAGTCATTAAGAGTAATGGTAACGAGGTAATGGGTGATGCCTGCTTCTCCTGCCGCTGCCTTTCCCAACAATCTCCCTCTCTCTCTCTATCCATCTCCCTCAACCCAGGGTTCTATTACACAGCAGTCGCCGTGTCTTTAATGGAGTGAATCTCAATATTGTTAATTACCAATTTCTTCTTGTCTCCACTCCCATGCTTCGCAGACTTGAATGGATAATGCCGGTGTTATTGAGTTTTGTGCTTCTCTTCAGTGGCGACCAATGACTTCCTATCAAGCCCTGACAAATTCAGTTCTGTACATTCCCTTGTCAGAAACTTTGGATTGAAAATGACTTACCAAACCTCTTTCTATTCCTCCAAAGTACATCAGAAACACTCCACAGACTAGATTTTTGTTGTAAAAATTGCATATTGTAGTGACGCTGATGTTTTCAGAATATGTAAATATGAGTAAAGCGAGACAGACATGATTAGATTAGGAAAAAACGTAATAACGCTGGGTTTCTCTTGTCCTCCATATCGCTCTCAGTATCACTGTCACGTGTCTGTAGATCTGTATGAATGAGAGGAAATGAAGAAAAGAATCATTGTTAGACTTCTGGATTGTGTCCTCCCTAGCTCTTTCTGTCTGTACCCAGTTAACCGCCGTAACATTTAAATGTTGGAATCGGTAGCGTGGCATTCGTTTTTACGAAGCAGTGTAAAGTGCGGCCTGGATGTTTTCCTTGGCCTGGACGAGACAGAGAACAATCGCTGTTGGCTGCAAAAGGCCACCCAGCGCTCCAACTCTTCACACCCTGTGCAACGATGGCCACCGTTGCTAGGCCAAACCCATGGCTTCATGGGAAACGTCTGGCTCTGGACACAATAAAGGTCTCAGAGAGTTTTAATGTCATCTACTTATGCTCAATATATTGCATTTTACACTCCCAAAGAAAGCAGAAAAGCACAAAAGGCTATTTGAGATGTTTCACGTTCATGCTGCAGTGGCAATGAGGATTTTTGGTTGGCTGACGTACATTTCTATGGACCAATGGATTTCTATGGACCAACTGGTTATAAAACATAAAAATATATATAAAAATTATATATTATATAATTTGTTTTTCCTTTTCTGTGTGTGTCAGCATAAGAACCTGCAGCTGTTCAAACCATAGGTCTTTATTTATTGTAATATGTAAAAAAAAAAAAATATATATATATATATATATATATACTTGAAAAACTGTCCTTATATAAATGCATAAACAGTTAAAAATGTCTTATGTATGCAACACATTTCTCAAAAGATGTTTCCTATCCTCCGGAATAAATGCCTTTTGGATATTTTTGACAATGAATAGTATCTTTAGGGACAAATGCAAATATAATCCATAAGGTATTGAGAAAGAAAGACACAGCAGGCCCAATCATAGACAATTGACTGACACACTGTTCTCCCAGGATCACATTTCCGCTGCTTTCACAGCCGCAGATGTTAAGCTATGAGGCTTTCTATATTCTAATGTATGTAAAACCTTCCAGGGTGGCTAGAGAGAGCGTCCTTGCAGCAAGGTGACGATGTGTAAATTGGTTTATGGTGCGTCTGTATGAAATCAAGTTATTATTGAGATCGGAGTGGGGGTTTCAATCGCGGAGCTGATTGCGAGTGCAACTGAAGAGGAAAGAAGATTGATCACAAATGTAATTTTCATCATATGTGAAGAGATCTGAGAGGGCTGATTTGAATATCACAAATCAAGTTATGATGACCCGCTGGCACTCATTGCTGTATTTGTGTATGTGTGTTTGTAGTATGTGTGCTTGTGTGTGTGTGTGTATTCAGATATTTCTAGATGTGTCAATTCAATTTCCTGTTTCAACATTGCATAAAAAAAATAAAAAGTGGTATAAAGGTTGTGTTCAACGGTCTTTCCTGTTTCTCTGTTGCAAGCGACTTCATGACATACGATCACGCACACCATCTCATGCACACTCAGCATCAAAGAACCACCGAAAAGAAGATTTTTCTGTTTGTTTCAGAGTAAAGTAAGAAGTGTATAAAAAAAAAAAAGCTGTATTCAATGAATGATTTCCATTTTAGCTCATTCTTACACTTTCCTCTCATTATGGACAAGTGCTGGTTTCCCTTGCATGACCCAAAATAAATGTTTTTCAACAGATGAGTGGGCTATTAATATCATAGCACATGGTCTGTTTTTACTGTAAGTAACTGATCCCACTGCCAGGCTCTCTGGACTAATCTAGGAGGATTAGTTTATAGGTAGATTATTAGATTATAGGTAGAAGAGGCCTCACATCACAAAACCACACCCCCTCCTGGCTGCACCTGGGAAAAGGTTTGGACTGTATGTATTGACTTGAATGAAGAACTAGGAATTTTCCTCAGTAATTCCTGCTAAATTATGTTTTCGTTTCATTTTATTTCATCTTTTTTCAATCAGGCCCCATTGAGATCCACAATCTCTTTTTCAATAGAGAGATGGCCAAGAGAGCAACACTTAAAAGTTGCAAATACACAACATACAATACAAAGTCACATAAAAGAGAGAGTAAAGTAAATTAGATGTAGACTGGCTACAGCACCTTTTCTGCTGCAAAACAATCTCAGATCACAATATCAAACCTTAGATTGCATAGTAGACATTTTACACTAGCTCCTGATATTCAGGTCTGATGGGTCATCCTACTATAAAATCAGGAAAACTCTGTCCGTCTGTCTGTCTGTCTGCATCCATTTTGCTCCTCAATGGGGTTGGCCAATCAATCTGAAACTGCACATGGGCATTGAGCATTGGCATAGGCAGGGACTGACGAAGCTGATTTTTCCATTTTACAAAATTTACGCTGTTTATGCACATTTTTGGCAAGTCTGCGTGTAGTAGTGGCGCGCGCATCCCCGGGTATGGACTAATGTAGATATTAATTAATAGGCAAAAATGTTCCTGTCAGCTTTGTTGGGCTGTTTGTCTATCAAGTCTGACAATGGTTAACAGGTTAAGGTCTTACATGTTCTGTTTTCAGTCCATTGTCGTACCTTAAAGCTCTTCTGTTTCCGTCTTTTTTGTCCACTCCGGCTCCCTCTACCTCTCTATACATCACCCCTACTCTCCCAGGTTTTGTCTAATTAGCACTCTTGCCGTCAGATGGATAGTGGGGGTGACTGTAGTTGCACGGTCCCATATAAGGAGCCTATTAACCAAATGGCCGCCCCTATACACAAGGGTGGCTAGGAGGCAAATACCAAAGACCCCCATGTTGTCATTTCTCACTCTAAGTGGCCCTTAAAGAGCCAATAAGGGCCTAGCTGAAGTATGAGGATGGTCGCATACATTGTGAAAGCATGCACTTTCCCCCTCGTAAGCATTTTTACCAAACTGTCTTAGCCCAGTTGTTTTCATCTCCAGGGAAATTGTAGTTTCCCTTGTCGGGCCGCAGTGAGGCAATCATAACAGCTAGTTTCCTCTTTCAGAGAAGTGTGGGGGATTTTATTTTTCAGTGATTCAGCTATGGTTTGTGGTGTAAATACATTCAGGAGAAAAAAGATGGAAGTTAGAAAAAGAGAGAGGGGGAGTTGTAAGAGCAGAGAGTTCATGTCATATTGCTCTGATGAGGACTAAATAAAGCTTTTATATAAATATTAGATTTGACCAATATTGTCATACAACTGAAATTTCTCATCAGTAATTTTGGTTGATACTTGGATGACTATGAATTACACTGAGTTACACACAATTTTTTTAGTTTCACATACACATAGTAATTATCTGCTAGTAAGATGTTTTCTCCAGGACTCTAAACCAGACTGCCATGTAATGGAAATGGGGTTCTGGCAACCAGAAGCATAGACCGACAGCAAGGCCCAGTCTGCAGATCTCTCTTCGCAGGTCATTTGGTCTGCAACAGATGTTAAAAGGTCAAGTCACAGGCTGCTGTGAGCGTCCCGGCAGTGAATGAGGCCCTGTGTTCCTCCTATATGTCTGACCTCTGTAATCAGCTGAATGTGGATCAGCTGACATACAGACCGAGACTGTCGTAAGTCACGGAGGATGGATGGAACAACGTAAAACATCAGGTAAACATACAAGTCCTACAAGTACAAAAGTCTCCAAAATGTCTTGTGATGCCTTCTGTGTTTCGAATGAATACAGTCCATCTAGTCAAATATCAAGCTTACAGCAGCTAACACTGACAGAGAGAGAGAGAGAGACAGAGAGAGAGACAGAGAGAGAGAGAGAAGCAAGTGAAACAGAGAAGTATACAGGAAAACAAAAACACTGGGGTTCCAGATTGAAACAAGATACAGCGATAAAGCAAGACAAAAGACTGAGAAAGCACCAGTTCCCCTTTATTTGGGAAGACTGCATGACTTCAGCTTTGTGTGTTTGCTCTGGTGAGACATTTATGGCTCCCAGGGGGCGAAGGTCAGATGGCCAGAGAGGTGTGTATGAAGGGAGAACTAGCTCAGGACAACATGGCTTCCAGGCTAACAGCTGCTCCGGGCCAGATGCTTGGCTGCCGCAGATCTAGACTTAGTCACTCTTTCAGTCACGTTTTAAGGTTCATCAACAATGATTTCAACACGTGGGGCGGAGAAAAGAGGAAGCAGTTTTGTTTGGCATATTCAGCATGAAATCTGGCAGAGACACAGCTATTCACACTGCAGAGCAAACTAACATGATAAACTTAACAACATGTTTCTGAACTTGGAGTGCTTCACTTGTTCTTGGATGCCGGGTGGCCAGGCAACATCTGTTGGTTTGCAGTGAGTCAGCCAACATCACATTTCCTTAGGACTGATAAAGGACTGATTTAAAAGAAAGTTAAGGTTTTAAGAAGCCTGTCCTATTGAACAGTAATCTAGACCCATCTTAGGACATTGAGGACGTTCACAACAAAGTTTACCTGAGTACCTACTTCTCATAAAGTTTCATCTTGTTTGCAATTGTTAGCAATGCTAGCGAAAGACATTGAGGTTTAGAACCATTAGTCTCAAATTTATTTGCAAGCCACGTAATCTGCCTCCATATATATATATATATATATTCATGGTGTGAACTGACTATTTGAAGATACTTTTTTAACAGTAATGGTGCCAGTTTCTTAGAAGCATAAACTCTGGTGTGAAAATCTTTAGAGAGTAATGAACTATCCTATTGATTGCTGACAACACATGTGTTGTTAGTGATCAGTAACATAGGCCCTAACTATCCTGTATCTTCCCATTATGAACTGATACATGTAAAGACATACTGTATAGTTTTTCTGCCGACAAACTAGCTAACGCGGTCCACAGAACAAAGAAGGCTCCAGGTTGTTGTGTGTGGTGTTTTCAAGCTGTAACCAATGCAGGAAACTGTATCTCATCGCTCCCACATCAAACATGATCCCTGCCTCTCTGAGACAGTTGGAGAATGTGAACGGACTTGATAATGCACAAATAAGACACACAAGCATCTCCACACATTCTACTCTGACAGAAACAGACACAGACACACACACATACTCGTACACACACACACGCTGATTCAGGATCCACAGGAGGCATTTAGCCTGTAGCTCTCCAGTCATTGGACCTACCAGGCTGCACGGCTCATTACAGCTCCTTAGCCCTCCTCCGCAGCCCTGTAATTATAAATCCCCTGACAACCCATCCACATAAAGCCTTTCATTAGCATACAGGGGCACAGGAAAGTATGAGTTCATCACTGTCCGAGATTTCCATCTAGTTACCTCTGGGGTTTTGCATTTGCATGGGCAAAACAGCCTGTTTGTTGACAATGCAGCCGAAAGGGGAAGTTTGGAGTGGTTCAGCTCTCCTGTGTTTGAAGTGTTTACATATCACATGCCTCTGCAGGGGCTGCTTGAGCTCGTGTTTAATCAGTGGTGTGTGTGTGTGTGTGTGTGTGTGTGTGTGGGTCTTACAACAAGAAGGGGCAAGACTGATTTGGTTGGAGAAGGCAGAGGAGATGTAATCAGCGTAGGCAAATGCTACAGTCTGAGAAGACTGTTTATGCCTATCAGCCACACACACACACACACACACACACACACACACACACACGCAAACTGCCTTGTACGCACCCATTCAGATACACACACACTGACTCTCTTTCTTGCTCTCTACTCTTGCTCTCCTCCTCTCTTGTACACACCCACATTTAGACACACACATGGTCTTAGTGGTTTTATTGGAATCAGCAGATAACACCAGGGGCTTGTTTTGGTACAGACGGTGGTTTAACGGATAAGAAACTGAAAGTTCTGCTACAGAAAACTAAACGTCACCCACTGTCGATAGTCTGCCTTTGTTGATTTAGAGACAACTCCTTGGTGGTACCAGTGGCCCGGCGTGTTTTTCCAACAGACTGGTTGTCCCGGGGCTGTCCTGCTCCCCAGCATGCCCTCCAGGACATGCAAACACAGCAGATACCATCTCCCACTGACAGCGTCTCTATAGACCCTCATGGGACCCGCTCATTTGCATCCCAAACAGTCACTGTGAATGGTGGCCATTTTGTGAAGCCAGTATGGATTACAGTTTTAAACAAATTCAAGACCTCTCCTTTTTTTAGTTCTGTTTCTATCATTGCCATCTTTTACTTTCACTGATCTGTTTTTGAATGTTTTGCTCTGTGGTTTTGGAAGGTGGTTTTGAAAAGGTGGTTTTGAAAAGGCGTTAAAGGAACTGAGAGCGCCCGAGTTCTTTACGAGGCGTCTATGCCGGGAGAACACCTGCGATTCAGTCGAGTGCAACACTTAGATATGAGTCTTGTTTTTGTTTTCCGCCAGCTCGCCCGTTTATTACCGATTGTGTTGGATCACGGGACGAGCTGCGGAGCGCCCATGCTTTTCTCACGTGCCCACGCCGGCCCCTCTCTGTGCCAGTGTTGTTTGGGCGCTGGCTGTTTCTCTGCGGGTATAAGAGGCCCATTGAAGCGGCGAGGCCTCTGCAGACAGTTCGGCGGGGGACGGGAGAGCCGGCTAACAACAAGCTGCCTATTATGACCCCGAGACAGATGCAGGTTGTGGAGTAGCAGGGAAGTGATAGTAGGCCTGTGTGTGTGTGTGTGTGTGTGTGTGTGTGTGTGTGCGTGCAGGAGTTGTTATGGAGACTCATCAAATGGCCATTGTTGATGATGTCTGTGATGTAGGTCAATGGAGTTCTCCGCCCGCCCCTGCCCACTGGACTTTTTGACCCCATGCTTTGTGAGAGGCTCCTTTTAGAGCCATTGGCCTGCGGAGAGGGCGGCCCAAGAGGGTTTTGCATGTGTGTGTGTGTGTGTGTGTCGCTCTGCTGAGGGAGTGCATGATGTCACCGATCCCTGTAGTACAATCGGCCCTGTTGATGTCTCCTGCCAGACTGAAAAGAAAGGCAGCGTTCATTGTCCCTCTCTGTGGCTACGCTGCACTGTTATTGACCACAGCAGCCAGCGCCTAGGGTTAAAATACGCTACCAACTGTAGTTAACTCTGTATAGCAGCAGACAGTGGTGAATTAAATTCCATGACATATCATGCCTTAAACCATAATGGGGTGTTAGAGCAGGACATAAACTCACTGGCTTGCATAGATAAAATACTGCTACCCAGAAATGGAAAGTAACTAGTTACTAGTTACTCTAATTACTGTGCTTGTGAAGATTTTTTAGAGTAATGTTAATTTGATTGCTGAAAACTATTTATGCTTCTACTTGAGGAATTACTTACTATCTACTCCTTCTTTTACTTAAGTGAGTTACAGTAAGAGTAGTAAACACAATGACATGTGGCATTTACAGAAAAGTCATTCGGGTTTTTTACTTCCCATAACTGATGCTATACTTTTTTATTATGAGCTAAAAAAGAATCCTCCCAAAACCTTAGAGGGAAGTTTTTGAAATAATAATAAAAAAAATCTTGATCAAAATGTTGTGTTGATGTTGATGTTGTGTGATGTTCTCCCAAAAATAAGTAAGTTACTTGATTATATTTTTTAATGAGCAACATTTGAGTAACATTCTAATCAAATACTCCTATTCTGATTGGAGTAATATTTAACTCAAGTAGTAGTACTTCTATTTAAGTAAAACATGTCTGTACTCTTTGCACCTCTGCTACTACCAATACAAACAGAAATCACAAGATAGTGACTGTATATGTGCCAGTTGTCTGGCTGACTGACCTGTTGGTTATCAAAATCCAATAATTATGCAAGACATCTCTGAGTGATGAAACATGAGCATGTATCAAAGCTCATAGCCAGTGATGTGGTGGTAAATAAAAAGGTGGATGAACTTTGACCTCCAGTCGGGGCTCATCATAGGGCAAACAGCCACCAATAGAAAAAACGTCAATTATTAGAAATTAGAAAAGGAATAATTTAGACACACAAGACATTCTGACTTTAAATACTCTACCCTCATGAAACTTACATGTGGTTTGATGCTACCTTCAGTGATGTATATTCTGAATTTCTGCCCTCAAACTTTTATGTCAAAAAGATTTATGCCAGCCGGAAAAGGTTGTTAAACTCTATTCTGCAAATAAAGAAAGTGTGTGAACCAAGCTGACATCGCCGCTCATAGCCATTGGCTGCTATCATCTGCGTCATGTGATACCTGAAACATAGAGCCGGATGAGAGTTCATCAGCTTGGAGATGGCCTGAAGGTTTGTCCCCAAGTACTTTTGTTTTTCCCCTGTCCAAATCTAACCTTTTACCACCGAGATCTACTGCATGGCACTAAACTGATTTATGAACTGTAACATAGTAGCCACTTGTGTGCACACAGCAGCACGCATAAATCAGGTGTGTGTGTGTGTGTGTGTGTGTGTGTGTCTGTGTGTGTCTGCATGCACGTATGCGAGTGTGTGGTCAAGGAGGCTGCAACTTGTTACTTGCCATGAAGGTCGTGTTTGCCTCTGGACTTCTCTACCGCGTGTAATTAGGTCTGACGAAGTGTGACACATTCTATATGATGCTGTGAAAGGTCATCAGTGCTGAGGTAAAGCAACATGAACACAAACTCGGCGACCTTGCTGCACTGGGAAAAACAACACACACAGGGGATACACATGTGTGCAGGTGCACATACACACACACACACACACAAGTCCTCAGCTAGCTTTCTTTTGAGAGAAGGGTCAACATGTAGGGAGAGATCAACCTCTCTCTCTCTCTCTCTCTCTCTCTCTCTCTTGTCTTCTTGATTTGTTCCAATCAAAGCTCTGTGTCAACACTGGATCAAGCAAACGTTTGCCTAATAATAATCTCTCAATTCAATTCAATTCAATTCAAATGAAGCTTGAAGAAGCTTTATTGGCAGTTTTAATAAAAACATGTTGCCAAAGCAGAAGGTCGCTAACATGAACAATAAAACAATAGAAAAATGAATAAAAAACAGTATTCAAAATAAAAAATGAATAATATTATATAACAGTATAATGAGTAAAATTGACAAATACATAACACATGTAAACATGTAACACAGGTAAGTAAAAGGTAAGAAAATGCCAATACATATATACAGTTCTATGCAGTGTATGAGTCAAATAAATGCTGATCTTACACATGTAGTGACATGTAGTTACATATTTTCCAGCCAGTTCTACAGTATTACTGTGGGGTTTTAATTAGTCT
>NW_027281000.1:0-40899 GCF_046629955.1 Centroberyx affinis | reverse complement strand
TTTCCATAGTTATGCGGATGACACGCAACTGTACATCTCTGCTGAACCAAATGATGCTGCAGCTATAAACTCCATTACTACATGTCTTTTGGCAATAAATAAATGGATGAGCAAAAATGTTTTAAAGTTAAACGAGGACAAAACTGAAATCCTACTAGTCGGCCCTAAAACAAAAAGGGAAATGCTGTTTAATAATCTGGGAACACTGACTCCCTGGATTAAATCTGAGGTTACAAGTCTTGGTGTTATCCTAGATTCAGATCTAAGCTTCAAGTCCCACATTAACAAGGTGACAAAAACATCATTTTTCCACCTTAGAAACATAGCTAAAGTACGACCATTTATAAATCAAAAAGATGCTGAAAAATTGATTCATGCCTTTATTTCAAGCCGACTCGATTACTGTAACGCACTTTTTACTGGTCTCCCGAAAAAAACCACTGAGAGACTTCAGCTTATTCAAAACTTTGCAGCTCGGCTATTAACCAGAACCAAGAGGAGAGAGCACATTAGTCCAGTTTTAGCTGCTCTACACTGGCTTCCTGTAACATTTAGAATTGATTTTAAGGTCCTCCTCCTTATATACAAAGCCCTTAATGGGCTAGGACCAAGCTATATTTCTAACTCCCTTGTTCACTACTTGCCTTCAAGAACACTGCGATCATCTGCTGCTGGTTTATTGGAGGTTCCCAGCAACAGCCGAAAGAAAATCGGGGATGCAGCCTTTGTCAATTACGCCCCAAAGCTCTGGAACACTCTGCCTATAGATATCAGGGAAGCCAGCTCACTAAGTATTTTTAAAAGAAAGCTAAAAACTTATCTCTTCCCTTTAGCCTTTAACTAGCTATGACTTTCCTGATACAGGCCTTAAACTTTTTATATTTATTTATTTGTTTTATTAATTTTTTTTACACTTTACTTATGCACTGCTGCACTTCTTTTAAAATGTTGTGTTGTACTTGATTTTAATTATTCTATGTACTCTATTTCTTAACTTTATTTTTATTATTATTCAGTGGGTTTTATTTTCCATCTTATGTTATGCTCATTCTATGTCTATTTTCATGTATGTAATTTCTTTGTTGTAAAGCACTTTGAGCTGCATTTCTTGTATGAAAGGTGCTATACAAATAAAGTTTATTATTATATTATTATTATTATTCATCACCTCTAGACTGGATTATTGCAACAGCATCCTTTAAGGCACATCCTCAGAAAACTTCAACACATCCAGAACTCTGTAGCTCATCAGCACACTCCTGTACCCGGGACCACATCACCCCCGTCCTGCAAAACTTCCACTGGCTCCCCGCTCCACAGCAAATTCATTTCAAACTCCTCCTCATCACCTAAAGCTCTCCACAACCTGGCTCCCCCTATCTGACTGAGCTCCTTCACCGGCACACTCCCATCCGCAGCCTCCGGGTCTGCCGACAGCAACCTCCTGGCCACCCCCATCAGGACCAAGTACCGGACCTGGGGTGACAGGGCTTTCTTGATTGCCGCTCCCTCCCTCTGAAACTCTCTTCCAAAGGACATCAGAGACTCATCCTCACTCTCCACATTAAAAAAATCCCTTAAAACACACCTTTTTAAAACTGCTTTTAATCTCTAGCTTTCTTTCGGCCCCCTGGCCTTTTTAACTTTCTTGTCTTTCTCCCTATCTGAAATGTTCTATTCTGTCTTATTCATTGATATTATCTGTTATGTGTTTTGTATCTCCTTTACTATGTAAAGCGTCTTTGAGTATTTAGAAAAGCGCTATACAAATAAAATGTATTATTATTATTATTATTATTATTATTATTATTGTTAAGATAGGGTTAATCATGAACCTCCTCATTGGCCAGCCCCTGGCCTGGGCAGTGGCTTATCTGGATTCCATTCCTCCAGACTCCCAGTCCTATTCTGCCTTCGCTGCCAAGTTTCTGACAGGATTTTCAGTATTGGACCCAAGCGCAGAGAACAGACAAGAGGCAGTGGAGCGGTTCAACAGGTTTATTACTGCCGTGATGGATGACAGTAAAAATAACCCCAGTGTCGGCTCCTAGTCCACGAAGAGAGGTGGCTGAAACCCCATCTGGCACTCAAAAGGAGACATACCTGTGGAGAAAGACTGGGGTGGTTATGGGATATCTCAGCCCATACCAGCTGGGAGCTCGAAGTAGTGGGGTTAGACTCAACGAGGCAGCGTAGTGTGATCTCCAGCTCCTGGTTCACCTTCTTGGCCTGACTATTGGATTGTGGATGGAACCCTGACGAGAGGCTGGCGCAGGCGCCAATGAGGGAGCAGAACAACAAAAACGGGACATTAACTGGGGACCCCTGTCAGAAACCACATCCTGGGGGAAGCCATGGAGACGAAACACGTCCTGCAGTCGTAAAGCCACAGTGTCACGGGGTAACGCTTAGGCAGGGCGATGAAGTGAGCGGCTATTGAGAAGCAATCTACCACCACCAGGGTAGCAGTATTTCCCTCAGATGGGGGCAGGCCAATGACAAAGTCAATGGACACATGAGACCAGGGGCGGTGGGGCATCGGCAATGGGCAGAGTAGACCAGCTAGTTGGTGTGGGGACATGTCCGTGCACATCCTGGGCCATGGAAGGTCACCAGAACTGCCACTTGACAAATTCCAGTGTCCTCCGTATCCCTGGATGACCCATTAACCGGGAGGCACATGAGCACACAGGAGCGCAGTGGTGCTGGGACATAGAGATGATTGGGACGAGCACCATCAGGACCAGGATCCAGCTGCACTCCCCAAGACACAGAGGCGATGCAGGAAGAAGGCATCGATGGGCTCAGGATCCACATTCTCCTCGGAGATGTCAAACTGGGGGGAGAGCGTGTCAGCTTTGACATTCTTGCTGCCAGGTTGGTAGGAGACGTTGAAGTTAAACCTGGTGAAGAAGAGGGCCAATTGCCCTTGGCGGGAGTTGAGACATTTGGCCTCCGAGATGTAAGAGAGGTTTTTGTGGTCCGTCCATACCACAAAAGAATGCTCAGCCCCCTCCAACCAGTGACGCCATGCCTCCAATGCCTCCTTCACAGCCAGGAGTTCACAATTGCCCACATCATAATTGTGCTCGACCGGTGTCAAATGTCAGCAGAGGAAAACACAGGGATGAAGACGAGCAGCCAGGAAGGGCTGGGAGTCCTCATGCCAACGTCCCGCTAGTGTGCTTTGCCCATTGCCGATACCCCACACAACCCTGGTCTCACCTCTCAGTTGACTTCATCACTGGCCTGCTCCCATCTGAGGGAAACACTGCTATCCTGGTGGTGGTAGATCGCTTCTCCAAGGCGACTCACTTCATCGCCCTGCCTAAGCTTCCCTCTGCCTGTGTGTCACGGATCTGAGAAGACTCATACGCAGAAACAGATGGAGGCAGGAATACAGTCCAAAGAGGTTTGATCGGCAGGCAGTCTCGTAACACAAGCAGGCAGGAGGTCGAACAGGCAGAGTGGACGCCTGTGGACTGGTTTCACTCGTGACACATGGAATGAAGGATGAATCCTTTTCATGGATTGTGGAAGCTGGAGGCAGACAGCGGAGGCACTTATGACCTTGGAGATAGGGAATGGCCCGACAAACCGGGGAGCCAACTCGTGGGATTCTACCCTCAAGGGTAGATCATGGGTGGAGAGCCAGACTCCCTGCCCCAAGCAGTAGTGAGGAGCAGGGGTCCCACGACGATCCGCTTGGTGCTTGTTCCTGGCAGCAGAGCTGAGCGGGCCCTCCTCCACGTCATGTGGCAGCGTCGCACAAATGCCTGGGTTGAAGGTACATTGACCTCCTCTTCCTGAGCCGGAAACAAGGGAGGCTGATACCCAAGGCAGCACTGGAAATGGAGAGATAGAGGAAACAGGCAGAGAGCTGTGTGCGTACTCCACCCAGGCGAGGTGCTGACTCCAGGCAGAGAGGTTCTGTGCAACAAGGCAGCGCAGGGTGGTCTCCAGGTCCTAGTTTGCCCGCTCTGTCTGACCGTTGGACTGAGAATGAAAACCAGACGAGAGACTAACAGAAGCACCGAATAACTTACAGAACTTACCCATGTAGCTTGAACACAGTTCTGAGTGGTCAGTAGCTGAGTGGTCTCTTTAGCAGAAGGAACTGATTTAGAAAATCTATCGACTATGGTGAGAATGATGTTACCGTCAGAAGGAGGAAGACCAGTGACAAAATCAAGGGCAATATGGGACCAGGGTCTTGTGGGAGTTGACAGTGGTTGTAACAAGCTAGCTGGTGGTTGGTTAGAGGACTTGTTCTGGGAACAGGTAGTACAGGTGGTGACGAAGCTCCAGACATCCTCCTTCATGGTGGGCCACCAGAATCGCTGGAGAAGGAAGGTGAGAGTACGGTGAGCCCCAGGATGACAGGTCAGCTGAGAAGAGTGCCCCCATTGCAGGACCTGAGAATGGATAGAGTCAGGGACAAAGACACAATTGGACGGACCACTACCTGGATCAGGCTGTTGCTGCTGGGCAGTCCGGATCACAGTTTCAATGTCCCACAAAGCAGCAGCGACGAGACATTGGGCTGGCAGTATGTTACCAGGTTCAGGGGTGGACTCTGAGGTGGAGAACTGGTGAGAGAGGGCATCTGGCTTGCTATTCTTGGACCCCAGACAGTAGGACAGAATGCAGTTGAATCGGGAGAAAAACAGGGCCCATCTAGCTTGATGGGAGTTGAGGTACTTGGCGGTACAGATGTAGTCCAGGTTTTTGTGATCTGTCCACACCAAGAATGGTTGCTCCGCCCCCTCAAGCCAGTGTCTGGAGGAGTTCCAGAGAGTTCCAGATTGCCGATGTCATAGTTGCATTCTGCAGGGGCGAGATAATTTGAATAGTAAGCACAGGGATGCAACTTGTTGTCCTTGGGGAACCGCTGAGAGAGTATCGCTCCCACGTCCACATCAAATGCATGTTTCAGGCTCTGGAAAGCCTTGTCTGCCGCAGGGGGCCAGATGAAGGGCACAGAGGTAGAGGTGAGAAGAGCAGCCGAGAAGCTGTAATTGTGAATGAATCAACGGTAAAAGTTAGCGAACCCCAGGAAGTGTTGCAGTTCCTTGCGACTGGTGGGTTGCAGCCACTCCAGCACCACCTTGACCTTGGCACTGTCCATCTGAATGCTGTCCGCTGTGATGACGTACCCCAGAAATGAAACAGAAGGGGCAATGAAACTCACATTTCTATGCCTTCACAAAAAGCTGGTTCTCCAGGAGGCATTGCAGAACCCGTCGAACATGCTGAGTGTGTTCCTGGACCGGCTGGGAGAAGATGACGATATCATCACAGTGGACGAAGACAAACCGGTTAATCAAGTCCCTCAGAACGTCATTGACGAGGGCTTGAAAAATCACAGGCATTGGTGAGACAAAACGGCATAACAAGGTAGTCGTAATGACCACTCTGAGTGTTGAATGCCGTCTTCCACTCATCTCCCTCTCAGATGCGGATCAGATGATAAGCATTGCGGAGATCCAGCTTGGTGAAGATGGTGGCCCCCTGGAGTAACTAAAAACCGGAGGAGATGAAAGGTAACGGATATCGGTTCTTAACTGTGATGACGTTCAGCCCCCGGAAGTCGATGCAGGGACGGAGGGTCTTGTCTTTCTTTTCGACAATGAAGAATCCGGCCCCAGCTGGAGATGAAGATGGGCGGATGATGCTGGCAGCCAAGGATCATTGATGTACTTGTTCATGGCCTCTGTTTCAGGGACTGTGAGTGAATAGAGGCACCCTCTGGGTGGTGATGTTGCAGGCAAGAGATCAATGGGGCATTCGTAGGGTCTGTGCAGAGGCAGAGAGGTGGCTCTGGATCTACTGAAGACCGGCTTGAGGTCAAGGTACTCTGGAAGCACAGCGGATAAGTCAGGGTACTCCTCCTGAGAAGCAGACAAGGGAGATAGAGAACACTGATCTGAGAGTAAACTGTAGGAGTGACAGAATGGACTCCAGCTTATAATAGTGTTGGTAACCCAGTTAATCTGGGGATTGTGTTTCAACTGCCAGGGGTGCCCCAACACAATAGGCACCTGAGGTAGGTCCATCAAATGCAGGGAAATCTCCTCTCGATGGTTGCCAGAAATCAGGAGACCCACAGTAGCGGTGACACGTGTTACCCAGCAGCTGCCCATTGAGAGGGTTGGCTTCCAGTGGCACCGGCAGCAGGGATGTAGACAGCTGCAGTTGCTCAGCCAGAGAGTGATTCATATATACACAGAGTCATATACATACTACATATACACATCATATACATCCTATACTATGTCATGTAGGTTACATACTTCATATACATCATTTTACTAGATTACATACATCATATACCCATTGCCTATGGGCAGTTTTAGAGTCTTCAATCCACCTGACCTGCATGTCTTTGGACTGTGGGAGGAAACCCACGCGAACACGGGAGAACATGCATACTCCACACAGAAAGGACCGGGCGGAGATTCAAACCCACGACCTTCTTGCTGTGAGGCGACAGTACTAGCCATTGAGCCACCGTGCTTTCCCCACTGCTGGGTGGCATGCAACAAGCTGTGGAGAGCTGGAGATTTACGGTGGGGAGTTGCACTCACCGGACTGATCACAATACAGGCACGAGTTGGAAGTGATTCTCCTCCGTCTTCTCCCTCCTCTGCTAGTGACAGGTGTGTCCGGTTGAGTTGCATCGGTTCTGGGTAGTTGCATGCTGCTAGCCAAGGCTTGCAGATTATGGTGAGGTAGTCCGTGATCCAGGCCACAAGGTCCTAGTCTACCTGCTTCTTAGAGAACTTCTCCACCAGCAGGAGGGGCCGGATGGTATTGAAGGCACTGGAAAAGTCAAAGAACATGACTCTCACAGTGCCCCCTGGTCTCTGAAGTGTGTGAATAAGCCCTGTGGAGCAGGTAGATGATGGTATCCTCCACTCCGATGTGGGCCTGGTATGCGAACTGCAGGAGGTCCAGGGAGCCTCCCACCAGGGATGCTGCATAACCAACCTCTGAAAGGTCTTCATGACGTGTGAGGTGTGCTGCCCAGCACACACCTTGGAGCACCCTGGGGTTGATGTTGTCTGGACCCTTAGCTTTGTTTATTTGCAGCTTGGAGAGCTGCCATCTCATCTGGCTGGGTGTGATGAATGAGCTGGGGGAGGGAAGGGGGGTTGTTGAACAGGTTTAGCTCATTTGCATGTTTCTGATTCCCCGCCACGGCTGGACCTGACTGTTGCTGTATGCCTCCTTCACATTAACATATATCAGGTCCAAGGTCTTGTTCTCCCTTGTTTATCAAGTTACATACTGTGTAAAGTTAGTCAGGGATCTGGAGAGCGGGACATGGTTGAAATCTCCATTGTCATGAAGGCACTGGGGTGTCTGGAATTGCGTGCCAGAAGAATGGATGACATGGATGTCCATGGATGTCGGCCCAACTGCTGACAGTGGGGTGTAAACAACGATAATGGCATGCAAAAACTCCCGGGGCAGATAGTATGGCCTCAGACCAACAGCCAAAAGCTCGATATCTGGAGTACAGATGAGTGCTTTCACAGTTATGTGTCCTGGGTTCCTCCTTTCTTCTTACCGCTTTGTTTCTCCCTGTCTGCTCACACGAGCGTGAAGCCAGCTAGTTCTATATTCCCATTCAGCCATGTCTCCATGAAACACAACACACGCTCTCCCAGTACTCGGGATGGCTGCTCGCCAGGGCTGAGAGTTTGTCCGTGTTGTTGGCCTATCACGTTCTCACGATCTCATGTTCCCCATGACCAAGGAAGGCAAGGTTTGAATCTCCTGTTCCCCTCCATCTTATTCCTCACCCTCACACCGGGTCTCGTTCCCGATCGATGTCTCCTTAGCTCCGCTGTTATTTCTGCCGGCGGAGCGGCAGCTTTAGCCTGAAATGCAAGGAGCTCCTCCCGTGTATAGGCATTGTCTGTCTCGTCTGCTGACTAGCTAAAACGTTACAGGTAAATCACGTACTAGCACTAAGCATAGAGCTAGAATGTTGTAAAATATTGTAAAAGTTGAGTAGTGCAGAAGTTATTCAAAGGAAGTGCAAAAAAGTAGCAAAAATATAGAAAAAATAGAAAAAGAAGAGAAAAAGTGGGAGCTGCTGTGACCGGCTGCTACTCACGACTACGGCGCCTCTGACCTCTGGCCTCTGATATTAGAGATAGGCATATGGCCTTCAATCACACTTTGTCTTCAGAGGATGCAATCACAGTAGCAGAAGTATGTTAAGACAGATAGGATGCATAAAACACCAATATGATAAGATGTGTGAAAAAAGGAAGTCCAATAAAGCTAGAAGTTAGCTAGAAGAAGCTAGCCTAAAATCAGTGAGCAGAGCAGAGCTGTCAAACAGACACCTTCACAAGCAGCAGGAAGTGATGTGACAGCCCAGGTATAGTCTAATTGTGAAACTCTCAAAGAACTATGAGTAAAGAAAAAAAGATACCACATTCTTTAAAGTTCCTCAAAGTTTGGAAGTTGCTGTTCCATTCCCATGCCCACCAGGGAAGAACTGATAACATCATAAACGTAGAAATTGGAGAGATGGTAGTAGAGACATTACATCACCCATTTCTAAAGTGGTGATCATGCTGATACATGATGGTGTCACGTGAAGGAGGTGTGAGGACAAAGCTCATATACAGGATGGGAGCTCAGGCTAACTTTTGCAGTGCAGTAGCTCTGTTTCTCGTGCCAATGTCTGATCATTATGACAGAGCCTATTATTGTTTTGTCTTTCTATCAGCTGGTGTGGCAATAATTTGCTCCTATATTGGTGTGACCGTAGCAGCCAGGTCTGCTTCCACAGACAAAGTCTCTGCCAGCAAGGCTCGTAACACAGTGCTGCTGCATCTGATACAGCTGGGCCTGACTCTCTCCTCAACATTGCACTCCTTACTCCTCTTAGCTCTCGTGAGAATATTAAAGAGAATAGTAATTGTGCGAATCCAAAATGTTCTCTTTGTGTGTGTGTTCATCCTCCCCAGGTGTCTAAGCGCTCTCATCTATGGCCTCAGAGACCAAACCATCAGACCCATCCTCATGTATCACCTATGCTGCCGGCTGAAACTCTCAGCCGTGCCCGGCCGAAGCTGAGGTCTGGCCATAGGCTACATGGAACATTTCAAGCATGTACATATGTGACATTTCAAAACAAGCCACTCTCACCATTACACTTGGCTTGGCAGATAGCTACACAAGAACTTTCCACTCAACACTCAACTAAACTAGTAAGTAGATTGAGCTATAATCCAAACTATGTCCTGCGGTGGCAACACAAGTAGCTACGCTTTATTTTACCTCCTTCAGAGCATGACAGATACATTCAAAAGTTGAGTTTAATTCACCTGGATGTCCTTTCACTGTAGATCAGACCAGCACATATATCTCTCCTAGGTCTACTCCCCCACTATTTATGTGATTACATTTCTAAAACCCACAGCAATTACTGTTTACGTTCCAATGATTTGTACTTATTAAATGTGCCAACGGTTCGTTTTGAATTTGGGAAGCACTGTTTTAAGTACTCTGCACCTGGAACTCACTGCGGAACACATTGAATCTAAAGGAACTCATCACTCTTGGAACTTTTAAAAGCCGTATGAGAGATTTTGTAACAGCTACATATCGCACTTGTTGTTGTTTTAATGTAAATTCTTAATCCTGTTGCTTATATATAGCATATATTTTATTTATTTTGTTGTGTGAGTTGGTGTTGTTTGTTTTTAATTGTTGCAATTTTAATGTTTCTTAGGCTGCTGTCTTGGCCAGGCTTCCCTTGAAAAAGAGGTCATTGTATCTCAACGGGATTGACCTGGTTAAATAAAGGTTAAATAAAAAAAATTAAAAAAAATAAAATAAAATACAACTCCGCCTCTACTTGGGGCATAGAAAGTGGAAGACTGTATTGGTGTCAATGTGTTTTTTCATGTTTTCATCAAGGAGGAGTTTGTCTGCTTTATATAGTATTTGTTCACAAAATTAAATAAATTAGGAAAGACATGTCTTATTAGATTATTGTGTCCCTGCCTGAACTTGGGCTTTCCTGATATCTGGAGGAATGAAGGTTAATTGTTATGTGTTTATGCTCTCTCAGTCTTCCTCCCTCAAAATGGACCAATGACCAAACTCAGTGACCAGACATTACATATCCTGATCACCAGGTTAGTAAAAGTAAATGCTCCACTATTTTGGTTTTGATGGCAGTCCTGTTTACCTAAACTGCTAACTTCACTGAGTGACTCCACTGTCCAAGCAGCCACACACTCAGTAGCTAGATGGTGAGCTAGCAGTAAAGTGCTATGGCTTCCGAGAAAGTGAGATTGGGATTTGTACACTTGTTGGAGGCAATCCGCAACACTGCAACGTTTTGGCCTGTTTTTCAATCTGTTTAAACAATATGGTTTGGTCTCAGGTGTGGTTTGGTAAACTTGCATATGGACAATACTCTTCAATATGGACGATCATCTTCTTTCCCAAACAGGGGCATGGCCTTGGCCAATGTCCTGCCGATCGAATGTATGGAGAATCTGAACTTGCGGTGTCACACTTTGTAACTTCTCTCCCCGTTACCACAAAAATATATCCACACGTACTGCATTTATGGGAACAATTATTTCTTCCTCATAGAGAAACAAATGAAAGGAAAGGATATGATCTTGTAACAGTGGGCTGTGCATAACATTTCAGTTTTCTCATTGCTTTGATGTACAAAACATTATAGTTTACTCATTGATCATTGCTATTCTCATTGTACAACAATGAAAATATCAACTTCAGCTTCAACTTTCATCTTTATTGTGCTGGGGGAAATTTGGTTTGCTGCCAGAGTTTAAAATAGTCATTAGCACAGATAAAACAACACAAAGGCATCATATAAATAAAAGATATTGAAACTAACAAGTAACTCAGATAAACAACAGATCAAGGCCAAAATAGAGTCACTATACTGATGTTTTGAAAACATATGAGTAAGTCCCAGTCCAAGTTAAGTGCTGCAATATAAAATCTAAGTGTCAGGGAGAGCCAGTTCACATTAAATTAAAAGATTTAGTCTGTTTATGACCACCGGGCTGAAAAAGGGAGTGGAATGGATGATCGAGACAGTCCCTCCTGGTGACTGGTTTAAGGAACATGTCCTGAAGCTTGGCCAGGTCCACCTCAATTACCTTACTGGCCACTTTGACCAGCCTCAGACTTTTTTTTTTTATTTAAAAAAATCCCACAAAGACAAAAATTAACTTTGACCTATGAAAAACACAAAATGTATTCTCATCTCAAAGTTTTGTGCCTCCTCTATGATGTGACCAGGAGTGGAAGTAATTAGTTACATCCACTCCTGGTCATTTCATTTACTCACATCACTGTAGCTGAGGAGCTTTTTGTGTACTTGTGCTTTCTTGAGTATTTTTTAAAGTCAGTAATTTGACTTTCCCTTCAGTCCATCTCTCCTGCAGTTTTGTCCTTCAGTCCATTTTAAATCCATCCATCACAGAACAGATTGTGTCTCTCCATCAGCAACAGAAACTGGATCAACGTAAACTGACAAACTGTGGATCCATTCACAGCGAGAAGAGGAATCTGACTTTACCGCAGTATATTTTGTCATTTCTAAAGTTTCCAGTTAAAAGGTCTAGAAACTAGTAACTTTTACTCTGAGGACATTTTAAATGAGATACTTTTTACTTTTACTTCAGTAGACTTTTACACCAGTACGTTTACTTCTACTTAAGTAAATAAGCAAAGTAACAGTACTTCTACTTGAGCAGGACAGTCTAGTCCTCATATGAAGATGTCAGAGCACCCCCTAGTGGCTGTAAAAAGCAAGGTCTCCTACTTGTAATGGCCTTCATAATCCTCCATGTTACCCTGCAGCTTGACATTGTGACAATCTTAGATTATTTACATGCCGTGTTGGTTTGAAACCCATGTGGCTGTTTATATCTTTTCCCATCACTGTTTTTCTCTGTACACTCGATGACCCAACAAGCTAGTGACTGAATACAGAGATTTTAATGGGCTCATCTCCCATATAGTCATGAAATATGCATGGTACATACTGTATATCTGATCCATTCTTGTTCTGTGTATTTTCCTCTGAAACTTCAGTGTTCAGATGTTCCACAATTTTTTTTCTTTCTTGAAGCATTGTGCAATTTTTGATCAATTAATCAACAAACTTGCTAAAACTCATGCGCTGAGTCACACAAATGTATTATTATTATTGTCAGTGGTGGAAAGAGTACCAGAATGTCCTCAAGTACAAGTACTGTTACTTTACTGATATTAGAAGTAAAGGTAGAGGTGTACAATTGTCCTGCAGTAAAAGTACAAAGTGTCTGATTTAAAATGTCCTCAGAGTAAAAGTTCCTGAGTTCCTCTTTAGAACAGAGAACGTTGTCAGCTGTGATCTTTTCCATGTGATTCTAAAAGGAGAGAGGACAGAGTTCACACTGGATTCTTTTCACTGGAAACATTAGAAACAACAAAATAAAGTGCAGAAACAAAGTAAAGTCAGATTCCTCTTCTCACTGTGAATGGATCCACAGTTTGTCAGTTTACGTTGATCCAGTACACAAAAGTACACAAAAAGCTACTCAGTTACAGTAATGTGAGTAAATGTAATTAGTTACTTCCTAGTTCCACCCTTTATTATTATTGACTGGACACTCAGCTGCACATACAAACTGCCCCCCCCCCCTTACTTTTTGCCTGGTGTATTAACTTGTAGCCTACAAATCTTGAGATTTGCTTGCAATGAAAACTGTGTTACAAATATAATGTATCATTGTTGTTATAGTATAAAGGCTGTGACGACACACACACACACACACACACACACACACAATTATACCAGTGGAACAGATGTTTATTGTTGTTATGAACTAGTTGTTTATTTTCGATTTTTGTATTATTATTATTGTTTTAATTAATTCCATTTAGATGCAGACTGAATGAAAGAAATTGAATTGGGGGCAGGATGGAAATTATATTAAAATCAGATTAAAACTAGCACAGGATTCCAGGACATGTAGAAGAAGAAGAAGAAGAAGAAGAAGGTCGTCCATATTACGTATGACGTAGCACTGTGCGTCGTAACGCTTCTTGGTCTCGTTCCTGCAGTTTTCCCTCCTCGTTGAAAGCTATCGGCTATGCTGATATTCAGCTAAGGAAACTTTAATTGCTGAACATTTTGAACTTAATTTTACCGCTGTAGCGACAACACCGATAAACGAGCAACACCGGCGAAGGTAAATCTGGTGGAACTAACAATTGTTTTTCGTCAGTCATGATTTTGTTATGCTAACGTTCACATAGCAACGCTAAATAGTTAGCGGGATAGCTAACTAGCTAACATTAGCTTGAAAACGCAGTTTTAGCATCCGTATGTAACCGGTTAAATATCCAACAACACTGTGAGTTTACGTTTATTTTAAAAATCTCATATCGTCCCCCAGCTGGGCAGAGTTGACTGGTTGACATGTGGATGGCGCAGTAAGTTAACCAACGTGTTAGCTGAAGCGTTACCGTAGCAGCGCTCGTGCTAACGTTAGCTGTCGGCAGCTATGTTGACTTGTGGTTTAGAAACTGGTCTTATCTGGCTCTGCCGTGCTGACTGACGGCTCGCTGCCCAACTGCTTCAAACTCAGCCAGCTAACAGCAGCTACCGGCGCTTTCTGGCTTAATGTAACGTTACGGCGAGTTGGGCAGCTCGGTCGACAGCACGTGGACCCGGAAGGCAGAGAACCAACGTTTTGTTGTTCGGCTTCCAACAGAAGTAACAGAGAAACGCCAGACTTGAGTTCAGGCCGTGTGTTTACCAGCTTTATTTTTGGCAGGTGTCCTCGTGACCACGTTGAGGTCGGAGAATTTCCGTGACCCAAAATGTACAACTTAAAATTGTGCGGCATTCCCACAATAAACCACTGAAGTCTTCTGTGTGACTGTCTAGCTGCTTCTGTGAGCTAGTTAACGACAACTGACCATACAAGCTACATGTGTCCAGTACATAAACCATCTCGGACAGTTATTAATAGTTATTCTTCACTGCTCTTTTAAAACGAATGCCACAAAGATGCACCGCAGTCTGTCATGGCTGACCGTTGAGGCTAAATTAACATCCAGCCTTCTCATATTTGCCCGAAATGCAATATTAGACGGAAAACCGGACAGGTCTAAAGCACAATCATCAAACTAGACAGGTCAGCATGGGTCATCTTGAACTTCCAAAGCCAAAAAACGAATCAACTTAAAAACTCAGTCATTTACAGAGCCTCCAGCCAGTGGAACACATTACCTACACATTAAACAAACCAGAAGCAAATACCTATTCAAAAAATCACTCAAACAGAAACTAATGAGAGGCCACACAACAGGAATGATGCCTCCTGCTATGATGTTTTGTTTGGGATTTCAACTCATGAGTTTGTCTGATAACCTCTGTACAAGTGGTTAAGTTATCTGATATTTTGAGTACTTGACCTTTATGTAATTTTTCTAGACTGACGGGGTGTCAGTCGATGTTTGTATGTCTGTTGTATGTCTATATGCTGTCAGTGTTTGTATAATTTTATGTGGACCCCAGGAAGATTAGCAACTGCTGTAGTGGAAGCTAATGGGGATCCGAATAAAGAATAAAGGACAGTTATTAATATGGTGTTACATTAGAATTAGTCTGGGACTCGTTTGCATGACAGCAATCTTAACATAATGAGTTCAGTTTGCTTCAGTCTGGGAATGTCAGCAGGCATGCGGTCTCAGAGTAACTTGAAAAGAAAAAAAAATGACAGTTGCCTGCTGACTGAAGGGAGTTTTATTTGTTAGTGAGGATAATTCTGAATCTGTTCTGTTCCAGCAAAATGGTTCTGTGTTGAACTTAATTTCACAATATATAAAGAGTTCAATTCCAAAATTATCACTGTCATCTGGGCAAGGTAATTAATTATGCAAAATTATAACAATTTCTGTTACTCTTTAAGAACAGTAGGTCATGTAAGCCCTTGGTTGAAAAAGTAGTGACACATCTTAAAGACTGGATTCTCTATGTTTTAGAGATATTGAACGGTGAAATTAAGTTGAGTTTTCCCCCAAAATGTATATATAACACACTGGAAATAAAATCTTCCTTTGCCCTTTCACACTTATGGTTTCTGACTTAATTTCACCAACTGTAAATTGAAAGAGTTTTATATTTATCCTGAAGCTGTAAATATTGTAATTTTACACTCTTAAAAACATTAGATGTATAAAATAAAATTAAAATCTTTGATTGGGGCTTTATTCTGTACAGTCTGTGCTTGGGTTTGTCCATATTGAGGCACATGAAAAACTGTTAGATTTTGATTGATCCTACTTAATCCTGATTTAAATTGTGAATCTAAACATCGGACCGCTGCTGGTGTTGAAGAGGGCAGTTTGGCTAAATTTATACTGTTGTCACATTTATTAGTGGTGGTGATTTTCTCACTGTGCCGGAGCATTGCTGCAGAATGAATACAGAAGCAGTGTTTCTATAGCAGGTCAGGCATCAACAAAAAAACCAAACAATCCAAGTTTGATGTTTTACTTAGTGAGCGCTCTTCTCTGTTTTCCGTGCAGCAGACTTATGCGGTCCTGCTAGCAGGCCAAGATGTTCAACAAGTCGTTTGGCACTCCGTTCGGAGGCGGGACCGGGGGGTTCGGCACCTCATCCACCTTCGGACAACAAAGTAAGTTTCGTCCTGTTGGAGTAAAATCTGCTGAGGCCGACAGCAGCAGAACCAGGCAGATTCTAGTCTCCAAGTGACTTCCTCCTTGTTCATCTGTCTGTTTTGTTCATACAGTGGAGCCTCACTTAGCTGATTCCCTCACTAATGTGAACCTGAAGGTTAAGCAAGTAGTCACAATGAACAGGATGTCTGAACTGATATGTAAAGTGTATGGCTGAAGTTATCATTATGATGCTAAATATTGTGATCATCACAATTATTATGCTTGATGATTTGATGAACAGAATAATTTTACTGCACTTGTGGCATCTTCTTTCAATATTTTGATTATCTTCAACTTGTCTGTGTTGTGAATGAAATCTAATGTTTCAGTATGTTGGTATTCTACCAGTTTTATTCCTGCAGACTAAAGTTACAGTAGGCTGCTATAAGCATCAGTTGTGACTGTGTTTTCAGACACTGGCTTCGGGACGACCGGAGGCTTCGGGACATCTGCTTTCGGGACGACCAGCAACACCGGAGGACTCTTTGGTGCCACACAGAATAAACCTGGTTTGTTAACACTCTCTCCCATATCATAGTGACGTAATATCTTTATTTTTGCTAAGTGCTTCAGAACATTAAAAAAACGATACTCTGTAGTTTTTCTTTTCTGCCAACTAGTGCTGAATGATATTGCCAAAAAATCTAATGGCAACTATTTGACAGAGTATTGGAATTGCGATTTAAACTGTGATGCATATCGTCACAACTTTAGACAACAGTGTGCAGGAATTACTGAGTTTGAGTCTGATGAAAGGTTTTGATTCATGGACCAAAGATTACCTGTAGCTCTAAAACTCCTTGTTCACAAATCCAGTTCATATTCAGTTCATATTGCAATTTCTTTTTTCTTGATTATTTGTTCCTCCCCTTGTGTCAAGAGCCCGTCTGTCAGTGGCAGCATGAAACTGACTTTTTTGCCTACAGTGCAAATCCTAAAATTCATCGGCCACATTCACTATCTCACCGGCCTCGCAGATTTTTTTCTAGTGGTGGGTGGCTACCTGCCAAAGCACTTTTGAATATATTATTATCCCTTACACTAGTTATTAAGTAGGAGTTAGGTTTGGCTGGTGACTATCATCATGGGGCATCGGTTAGAATGCCAGTATGATTGCGGAGGCTCAATGAAGTCCAGTGAATGGTGATTTATTAAACACACAGATGTAGTAAAAAACAGACACACACACATGGGCTGATGAACACAGATGTTGTGGAGTGATAGTTATCAGTACTCCTGCACAGAGAAAGTGAACTGACTGCCGCCCCACGGCAAAAGGAATGAGAGGGAGAGATAAACGGTCAGGTAAACGATTGGTGGAAGTAGGGCTGGACGATATGGTTGAAATCAATATCATGATAATCGTAAGGATTTTTTTCAATATCGATATATATGACGATATGGCTCACATAAGCGAAATCACGTTAAGTAATCAAATTAACGTTCATCATATTGAACCGAATGGTAATGTTTGGTGTGATGTCAAACTAAACTGAAATTTTCACATAATATTCCTACCATGCTTCATTTTGTCTGAGTTTCTAAATAATATTAGCTTGTTCTCGTCAGTTCAGACAGCAGAATTGTGCGTCTCGATATCCCAAAATCACCACATCATCACAATATAATCCCACTGAAAGACGATAAACGATAATATTGAATTATCGTCCAGCCCTAGGTGGAAGAGACCAAGGTGCTTCTAAGGAGTGCTAAGGAAATATCAAGTACACTAAGGCCTCGTCCACATTAAGCCGGGTAAATTTGAAAACGCTTCTTTATTTCTCCGTTTTGGCCTTCCATCCACACTAAGACAACTATTTGAAAACGCCGGTTTCGTGTTGTGGTGCGGACGGGGAAAACGGGACTTTTTCAAAACGCTGATGTGGGATTGTCATGTGATCTCACTCAGGCGGCAGTCAAACGGTCTATATTCTCCGTAGCTTTGGCGGTCTTGTAAGTTGTTCGTTACTTTCAAAAGCAGCTCAACTTCATCGTCTGTCCAGATAAAGAAGTCCGGCTCGCTTTTGTCCATCTTTTGTCTTGATTTGGACATCTTGTTGGCACTTAAAGGGGGTCGCACGCAGGACGAGAAGGGACAAGGCAGGTAAACCACTTAGGAAGCGTCGCACAGAGAGCACCAGTAGACGTTAATATGTATAATAGATTAACGTTATAACGTTACAACTTACCGGTACATCCCGTTACTCCTGCAATCTTCCTCCAAGCTGCCGACTTTCATTGGTTATCCTTGGAGAATCTGTGATCGGTGACGTATAATACCGGATATTTAACTACTTCATTGATTAACCGTTCATCATCCATCTTTAGGTTTTTTATTTTTTTGAGGACCGTTCATAAAGTGAATGAATGGATATACTTGATAGCCTACGTTTATTTTATTTAATTGGCAATGTTTTTAGTTGGATAACAAAATAACTGACAAAATAAATACGAGTTATTGTTTTTAAAATATTAGATAGCTTGCTGTTCATAATGATAAATTTCAAGCCGCATATCTAATATTGATTTGTGGGTCTTGTTTTGGGTTTAATAATAGCAATAGTGGAAAACGTGAGTGGCGCTCCAAGACTCTGAGCAGCGCTGTAAGTCGTGGCTGGGCGGCGCCAGATGTGTAAACACTTGTTTTGAGTTTTTAGACGTTGTATGTCGTCCGCCAGACGTGTCCGGTGTGCGGCCCCTGAAGGCTCTGACTGCAGCCCTGACAACACTTCCGTAAACAATGGTAACGACATAAAGGTCATGTGGCTTGCGCATGCCCACTAGGGTAGATTTCACCGTTTTACTACCTTTTTTTGTGTATCAGTGCGGACTGGAAACGCAAACGACAATGCCGTTTTCAAATTTACCCAGATTAGTGTGGACAAGGCCTGAATTGTGTGTAAAGGGGAGTGAAGTGAGGAAGTCAAACAAAAGACATTGGTGATTTCTTCAAATAGGGCTGTGCAAAAAAAATCGATACAGCTGAGTATTACAATATTTTTTTCCATGATACTGCATCGATTTTCCAGCCCCTCGTATCAATACATTAAAAAAAATTATTCATGTTTTAAACGGATTTAAAATGTCCTTAAATTTTCCTCAAATCCCTTTGAATTAAATAGTTTTGACTCAATTTGTCCGCTGAGTTATCAATATAATGTGATGTACATATTAGGCTACCCAGGTGGTACACAGCAAGTTGTGTTTTCAGCTCTATTTTTAAATTTTCAGTAAATTATGTGGAGTGTTGCAATGTATCGCAATATGTATCATAACGCAATGTATCGTGATACAATCGTATCGCGACCCAAGTATTGTTATTCGTGAGGTCCTTGCCAATACCCAGCCGTATCTTCAATACACTAGTTTGATGTGTTGTCCCCCCCCCCAGGCGGCCTGTTTGGCTCCAGTACGTTCAGCCAGCCGGTGACTTCCTCCACCACTGCGGGCTTCGGGTTCGGAGCGGCCGGCGGGACGTCCACCAGCCTGTTCGGCAGCACCAACACCGGCACGACCGGCGGACTCTTCTCCCAGCAGAACAATGCTTTCGGCGCAAACAAACCCGCCTCCTTTGGCAGTGAGTCGCTTCCTCCGCTCTGCTGTTTTGGGCGTTCCACTTCATCACCTGACCGATGTGATCGAGAGGAATATTGACAACCTGCTTATGTTCTGTGTATGCAGCTGTGATCAGTTGTATGGAGTCGGCAGACTAAAATTAGTAGATGATAAATTGAGAATTTACGTGAGAATTCAGAGTGCTAGGACTGCTGTGAAGGTTTCCATAATGAAACCATTGTCTAGAGGAATAGTTCACCCAAAAATTTAAATTCTGTCATTATCTACTGTCCCCCATGCCAGTTGAAACTCTAGTTATTCCTTTAATATCAGGAAGAAGAAATTGGGTCATTAGGTGTAGAGTGGAGAAGAAAGAGTAAAATATAGCCTACTAAGGATATGAAGAAAGAGAATAAGAACATACAGTACCAGTCAAAAGTCTGCACCCACCTGACTGAATGTTCTGTGTTTCTCATTCTCTTAAAGTCATTTTGATCTAAAGGCTTCTGCTTAAATGCTTGAAATTAGTTTCTTAGACGAATATAAATAGTGAAGTTGTATGAATTTCTTTCCTTTGCCTTTCCATCAAGGCAAAGGGCGGCTACTTTAAAGAATCTAAAATATAAGATAGTATTGATTGATTTTTTTGGTCACTGCATAATTCCATTTCTTTACTATTATTCTAAAATGTGGAGAACAGTAGAAATAAAGAAAAAATATGTGTCCAAACTTTTGACTGGTAGTGGAAGTAAAATAGAATAAAATAAAAATGGAGCATCTTTATCGTTTCTATAGGCAAAATTGATGATAAATAATAGTAATTCAGCACTCTCTAGTTTCATACCAAACACCTCTTAGCCATTTTGATTGATTTCTCTAATGAAACGTCTGAATCCCTGTGTGTTAAAATTGTAAACGGCACTGTGTTCTCCAGGCTTCGGGACGAGCACCAGCAGCGGCGGGCTGTTCGGATCGACCAACACCGCCTCCAACCCGTTTGGCGGGACGTCCGCCTCCCTGTTCGGCGGGTCCGGGTTCTCGGCCGCGCAGCAGCCAGGGACCACGCTCAAATTCAACGTGAGTATTTCTGTCTGAGCGAAGCCCTGAAACCTGCCGCTCCCTCTCTGTGTGGGAGCAGAGGAGGTGGAAGTACACAGATTCCTCACTCAAGTAAAAGTGAAGTACCATTTTAAATCCTTTACTCAAGTCAAAGTGTAAAGGTACATGGTGTTAAATTTACTCTAACTATAAAAGTAAATTAGTGGTCTAAAAACGTCATTTGTAATGTTCTAAACTGGTTTTCTGTTGTCGTTCCTCTGAATCCCAGATGAGAAAGATTGTGAACATTAATTCTAGCAGCTGAATTCATGAATGTTAACTCTCTGCTCCCTTGTTGCGTCTCTCTTCCTCCTGTTGCTTCTCCCTTTCCCTCCTTTTCTGGTGTCGCTTTGCTGAACAAGCAGCCAATCACATTTGGCTCTTGATTAGGGCTGAACAATTAATCGAAAAGGCGAAATGTGTGTCAAAATACCATTTTAAATGAAATATTGTGGTGCTGCAGAGATGTCCTGGCCTACACATCATATTCTACAGACTTAAGAAAACATCTTTGTTTGGTACAGATCCCCGCAAAAATCACACCATAATCATTTTAATACGTTTTTCAATGAAAATGAGAATAATGATGTAAAAATGATCATTCCCTCTAATATCGCAAATCATATCGCAATTGCAAAATCAGTCAAAATAATCGCAATTAGATATTTTTTCAAAATCGTTCAGCCCTACTCTTGATCAGCTGCTTCCTGGATAGAAGCTGTCTGATGCGGAAAAAACCCCCCCCAAAAAAAACCCAGTTGATTTCCCCAAGAGTAACGAGTCTGTTTTGAAAACGTAGTGAGTAGAAAGTCTAGATTTTTCTTTTGAAATATAGTGAGTAAAACTAAAAAGTCCTCAGTGAAAGAAAAGAAAGTAGAAAATCTTATGCAAGTACAGTAGCAAAGTATTTTTACTTTACTTCCCTCCTCTGTATGGGAGAGAACCTCCTGTCAAAATGTAGCAGTTTTACATTTCCTTGCTCACTGATGAACAAACATAATGTACCTCACAGAACATAATTTACAACCTTTTCCAAACTGTTAGGGTTCACTAATTAATTTGGCAGACTTAGGGCCGGTTCACATGCCGTGTCTGTTGCGCGCTCAAATCCATTAATGTCAACGGGGCTGCGTGCAAAACGTAAGTGACGCGCCCAGACCTTTATTCCTACTGTGACCATGGCGCACTGAGATACAAATAGGGCTGCAACTAACGATTATTTTCATTGTCGATTAATCTGTTGATTATTTTCTCGATTAATCGATTAGTTGTTTGGTCTATAAAATGTCAGAAAACGGTGAAAAATGTGGATCAGTGTTTCCCAAAGCCCAAGATGACGTCCTCAAATGTCTTGTTTTGTCCACAACCCAAAGATATTCAGTTTACTGTCATAGAGGAGGAAAGAAACCAGAAAATATTCACATTTAAGAAGCTGGAATCAGAGAATTTTGACTTATTTTTCTTAAAACATTACTCAAACTGATTAATTCATTATCAAAATAGTTGGCGATTAATTTAATTATTTGAAATTTAATTAATTGCTCACTGTCCACTCCTCGTGCTTTCGAAGCGTTTTAGAGCGCTGCATGTGAAGCGGCCCTTATGATTCACCAAGAAGCGTTTACTCCAGTTAAATTCCAGCTTTTATAACCGGTTCACCTGTTATTTCCACAACCTACTGTAACAAAATACACTGTGTAGGGCGGCAGAAAACGGTGTGAATTTGTAGAAGTTGACGTTTTATTGAAGTAAACATTTTGCTTGGTGGATCACAAGCCAAATTTAAAAGTGGAACCTAATATTTGGGAAAAAGTCTGAATTTTTTGTTCTGTGAGTTATGTCTGCTCACTGTTGAGCAAGGCAATGCAAAACTGACAGATGTTCCAGTGTAGTTCCGTGTTGGAGCTCAGCAGAGTGTCGATCAGCAGGAAGTTGTATCGCTCAGAATAATTGGAACAACTTGTAACTGTTATTCTATTTTCATAGTTCAATATTTCAGTGAATATATCATCCAATTTGTAACTATTTTGTGTGCAGAAGTTTTAAGTTAGTTGACGTCTTCAGTAATATTCTACAAGGAGTTTGACCTGAACGTCTGCAGCAGCGGTGTCAAGCTTTTGAAGCGCGAGATGTCTCACTCTGGACGGAAGCGTAACAGCTAACCCTCTCGTGTTTCCCCTCAGCCTCCGACAGGAAGTGACACGATGGTGAAAGGGGGCGTGACCACGAGCATCAACACCAAGCACCAGTGCATCACGGCCATGAAGGAGTACGAGAACAAGTCGCTGGAGGTGGGTCCGCCGGGGGGAACGCCAGTCGATCGGCCGCCGATCATAATCTGCCGCCAGACTTTCTGGATAGGTCATCGGTGATTGGACGATCACGGTTTCAGCTGCCCGATCACATTATAGGCCTACACTTGTTATCTTTGTTCATGTGCCATTTAAAAGGAATTTAATAGTCTTTATTTTTTAAGAGAGCGCTGTTTTTAATTTCAGAGAGACGCATGAACAAAATATTTTCAGTGTTTGATTGTTGGATTTATTTGCCATTTTCATCTGTTGATGAACACAAACCGGTCACATATATTCATTTCTGATGTTGTGACCGGCCGGAACTTCGAAACCGTTTGACCGGCTTTTACAGCACGCAGTTCAGCAACTCTGCTCATCCCGCTGTGGTTCTTTGAACGTCAGCGTCCGCCATGTTGGATTTCATCCCTCCCTCTGCGCTCCCTCTCTTCCTGCAGGAGCTGAGGCTGGAGGACTACCAGGCGGGCAGGAAGGGTCCGTCCAACCCGATGGCGGCGGGGACGGGCGGTCTGTTCGGCCCGGCCGCCGCCGCGTCCAGCACCGCCACCGGCCTGTTCGGCCCCTCGGCCCCCAACACCAACTTCTCCTTCGGACAGGCCAAGACCACCTTCGGCACAAGTAAGTCGGCATGGCGACAAGAACGGAGACTGAGGCAGTCTGAGGAAGCCGCCTCTAAAGTAATGTGACCTAATCACTCACACACACTTAATTTACTTGTTTTTTGTTTGTTTATTGTTTTTTTTGTTTTGTTTTTATTTTATAATTTTTTTTGGGTTATTGTTGTTTCCATTGTATACATTGTATAATTTTATTTTAGGTACTTTTATAAGCTCACTGGGGTTGCAAACCTCTCCAGCCCTTTATTTGATTTGTATTGTCTTTATTGTTTTTTCTTTCATGGTGCGAAAATTCTTTGAAAATGTGACTATAATAGTCACATCTTAACTCTCATAATTCTCTTCTCAAATGCAAATTTACCTGCTGTCACAACAGATAACAAACTTCTGGGTTCTTTGTCTATTAGTTTACATGGAGTCCTGCCGCACAATGATGTATGGCGAAATATACAGTATATCGCCACAGATCTTTCCAGCGATGCCATTGGCTGCTAGAATGTAAACAACAATTTAAAAATGTCATTACAAAGTGACGATAATATAATTTGGATGGAGAGCTTGAGAAACTGTGATGGTCAAGAGTCTCATTAGTGATTACTACAGCAGAATAACATGGAGCTGATATCACCATTCATGTTCCTGACAGCAGAATAACATGGAGCTGATATCACCATTCATGTTCCTGACACAACATACAGATTGACACCTTTTTATATTGCGATATATTGAATTTCGGTATATCATCCCATCACTAATTGTAAGACAACAGCTACTGTGGCATTTTGTAATAAATTGTTACTGTGAAACGTTACTGTAAGCCTTCTGCCTGCTGTGTTTTCATCACTCTGCTGTAATGGATACAAATAAGTGATTCCCTCTCAGTAACGCTGTGCCCCCCCCCCCCCCTCTCCCAGGCGCCGGTGGGTTCGGGGCGGCCACAGGAAGTCTGTTCGGCCAGCAGGCGCAGCAGCAGCAGCAGCAGGCGCAGCAGCAGCAGCAGCAGGCGGCCGGCAGCCTGTTCAAGCCGTTCGGTCAGACCACCACCACCCAGAGCACCGGCTTCTCCTTCGGCAACACCAACACCATGGGCCAGGCCAACACCAGCAGCATGGTGAGGACCGCACCGCCTGTCTGTCCGCCCAGCTGCTCATCTGGACCAAACTAGTTTTTGTTTCTTTCTGCCTTACCTACCCACCCCATTTGTTGGCTAATTGATAATGAATTAATAACCAGATCTGATAAAGAATCGGTAGTCACAGGTTTTGATTTGTTAAAGGCATACTGAGCAGGATTTCCCCTCTTATATCCCCCCAAATAGCATAAACTCATCCAAAGCTTATCCTCCTCAATCATTACGTATGGCCCATTGGTCGTGTGTGACAGTGTGTGTCTGCAGAGAGCCTGCTGCCTTCTGCCTGGATTTTCTAGTTTCTGAATATTCGGGACGTTTCTGGGCGTCGACCTTTTGGCAGCAGGTGAGTCCTGCAACCAAAACCCACCGCTGAGTCCTTTTATATCTAAAAGCCTGAACTCTAAAACAGAGCAACTGGTCAGAGCTGAGTGTGTATCATGAGCTGGCAGCTAGCTGCCGTTAGCGTAGCTTCGTTGTAATAGAAAAGCTGATAGCTAAGCTAACAGCAGCTTCCTGTCCAACAGAAAACAGCCCGACTCCGTGTCGCTCTTCATCCCATCCTCTCCTTCAATACTCTCCAGCAGGTGAAAGCCAACAGATTCACTCTCGTTTTGGAACGAGCCTTGTCTGCGTGGCGTTTTGCCTCGCTTTACGTTTTTAACTGGTTTTTACCGTTTTGGCAACCGGAGGGAGGAGGGGTCAACTTTGAAAGTTATTTTTACAAGCCACAAGCAGCTAAATCCTACTCGGTATGCCTTTAAAGCTGCACCAAGTAGCAACGTGTTTAAATTCTAAACTTTCAAGGACTTCATTACTCAGAAATCCTATGCGGTGAGGTCACATGTCGTCTTCTGAGTGTGTGTGTGTGTGTGTGTGTGTGTGTTGGGGGTGTCTCACTCGCTGCTGTTCAGGAGACTCTTCTGGATTTCCCTCTTCAGTCCGGTCTCTTCCTGTGTGGAGGAGATTTCCCACCAGAGAGCAAACTGACAGCAGAGTTTAATTTGGACAAACAGGGAGAATCTGCAGCGGCTCAGTTAGTGAGGATGAGACGCAACGCTCTGCTGATTTAGGTTTATAATATGGGAGTATTTTTATATAAAAGTCTTGCATAGTGTTTGTTTTTTTCCCCCACATTATGCCTGGTAAAGAAAAAAGTTAAGATTCCAAATGGCGAGGCGGACGGTCCTGTCTTCCCTCTGCCTGCTGCAGTGCGGTCAGTTGTTCCTGTCGTCTGGTGCTGGGGAGGTTTTGTCCTCCGTCTCACGCCTGTCCTCTGCTGTGCCTCAGGGTTTGTTTGGCAACACGGCGGCGGCTCAGGCGGGCGGGTTGTTCGGCGCCACGGCTCAGACTAGCGCCGCCACCGGCTTCGGGACGGGGACCGGGCTGTTCGGTCAGACCAACACCGGGTTCGGCAACGTCGGCACACAGGTACAAACCGGAAGGGGCGGGGGGGGGGGGGGGGAGTCTAGTTTGAAATGGGCAAAATGGATTTAGTCCAGTCTATTAACCTTCATTCAGCACTAACAGTGTTATTGTGTAGCTGGAATACTTTTCCATGGGTCAACACAGGGCTAAAGGGGCATTAAGCAACAACATCCACAAGTCTCCAGCACGGTTTCCTTTTTTCACATTTTTCATTCAAACTTTTCCACTTAACAGGCTGTAGTGTTGAAATGTTTTCAGTTGCGTTATATTTAACTACATCATTGCGGTCACATTCTCACAGAATAATTGGGATTTGCATTTTAGCCACAATCGTGCAGCGCTACGTGCAGAAATGAGCTTCGTATTAATTGATTTTGGTCATTTTGATGCAGAACATCGAAGCAGTTGAACACACAGATGGCACGACTGTGATTTGAGTTCATGTTTCAGTTTGATCCACTGTCAGTCAGAGTAGAACTAACCTTTGAGTAAACCTGACCAAACCTTATTAAACCTCCCTAAACCTGATTACTAAAGGCTTAATGGGGTTTAAACGTGACTAAACCTTGAGCAAACCTTGACTAAACCTTGTTGGTCTCAACCTGGACTTCTGAGAATGCTACTGTTGGCGTTGCCATGGCAAACTGGCCTGGTTGTTTATTTTCACCGTGTCATTTTGTTTTCTTAGGTTTTGGGGTATGTTTTTTTTTTATCATTTATAATTTTCTAAAAAAAAAACTAATTTTCTGATATTTACAGTAAACTTAACTAAGCATAAGCGTTTTCTTTTCTCGTTGTTTTCCTAGAGGAATGAGAGAGGTTCTTATCCTGGAAACTGATGTTTATGAACTCAACCAAATAGACTGACATTCATAGAATAATTTGTCGAATATACTGAGGTGTCATCTTTCAATCCATAATTTAGCATGAAATTGGAGGTAGGAGTTTCTTCTGGATGCTTGTTTCTGAATTGTCCAAATACATTAATCTTACGTTTTACTTTTTAGCTGCTTTTTGTAGAATATTTTAGGCTGTTGCCGTTTCATCCGTGTTTTTTCTACACTGCAATTTTTAAAGTAGAAAAATATAAATGTCCTACTAAAAGGATGAATGAACTTTAAAAATATTGTAATAAATTGCAGTACATGATGACTTTGCCCAGAGGTTTAAGGATTTTGTTCCGCAGGTCACAAGCTGTATTAACACACATGTTGGTGATTCCATTGTAATCAGTGTGATGAAGCTGAATTAGAAACACACCATCATCATTTTTCGCTGATATATTTTTTTTCCTGGGAGAAAAATGAAAATGAAATCTCCTTTTCAGCCGTGTGTGTGTGTGTGTGTGATGGCTCTTTGTAAATGGGGGTTGACCTTGCGGTGTGTGTGTTGTGTTTTACAGCAGAGTTTATTTGGCAACAAGACGGCGGGTTTCGGCACCACCACCACCAGCGCCCCGTCCTTCGGCACCGGCACCGGCCTGTTCGGCAACAAGCCGGCCCTCACACTGGGAACAGGGACCAACACTTCCACTTTTGGTAAGTCCCGCCTTCACTTCCCTTCGTCCCGTCTGACTAAATGACAGTGAAGCCTCTTTAGTGGTCGCTGTCCGATCGATCGGTGCCGAAAAGCATCGTCAATTCATAAATCATATTTGAGAACTAGACCAAAAGCTGTATGTGCAGTTGTGCACCCTGTTCATTTAATAGCATAATTTGTTTTCCCCACCTGTTTGTTCATTTGGAGGCTGCAGGCGGAGGGAGGCTCCTTCATCTGACGCCATCCGACTCTTTTTCAAATGGTGTCGGAGCTGTTCAGCCTGTCTGGACTCGTTTGCAAAGACTTCATTTAGGTCCTTCGGCTTGCCAGTTTCGTCCGGTTTAAAACCAAAATAATCCCAAATAGGGGATTTTGTTTTCTTTTTGGCAACGAGCTCTTCCATGATTGTTCTCTGAAGATGGCGTGTGGGGAGTGGGGGACTGCCCCGCCCCCTGAGCGCCGCACACACACCTGCGCCAATATATCGGCAATCGCCGGTATTGGGCTGACGGTGGCCGGTTGGAAATTTTAACATATTGCCCAATCCTAGTGCTGAGTTAGGATGTGATCAAACCTCCAGCTGGTTCTCTTTGGTCTGAACCAGAGAGGAAAAGCTAGCTACAAGCCAACCAGGGCTAAGCAAAAGTTACATGACTCACAAGCAGCTTGTGTATTGGACAGTTTGAACCTGTCATCCTGCAGGTTAGAGACTAGACTTCCTGTAACTTCATCTAACATGATGGACTTGTCTGCCTCTTCTTCTGTGGTGTTCATACTAGTTAAGAACACATGAAGAAATAGCTGAATATGACCAGACTTCATTTTGTTCTGCTGGGCTTCCCAAGCATGAGGAACCGCATCTGTCTCCTTCTACCCATAATCCCTTGTGTTTTGGGATGGTTTCCTGTAGTTGGAGTTGCGGTTCTCTTGTTAGAGGACTGAGACTCTCTGTGCTGTTATTTGGTGCCACCAGAGTTCAAAGGTCACTGTTCTCACCTGGACAAACCAACTGAACTGAAGGAGGAAACGCTGCAGAGTTCAGATAAACGGATCAGAACATGATTGCTGTGAACGCAGCCTTAGACACATTAATTCAGAGCGCCTTATATATTAAGAAAAGAACATTACAGCCAGATTCAATATTCAGCAATTTATTTCCATATCATCCAAGATTGTTAGAAATGTATCTGTGTCCCGAGGAGAGACGCAAGACACGACATCAATTGTTAAAAGTAAGTGTAATTGTTAAAAGTCACTCTGGAACTAGCAGAGTGGCAGATTAACACAAGCCAAATCCTGGTATTCTTTACTCTGCATAGTAATAATAATAATAATAATAATAACCTTATTTGTATAGCACCTTTCATACACTACATGCAGCTCAAAGTGCTTTACATCAATAAAAGGCAGATAAAAGACAGATAAAAAGATAAAATTCATATAAAAGAACAAGCAAAATGCATTGCATTAAAAGAATCAAACCAAGTAAAATAGAAAGATAAAAGAACACAACAAATATTCCCACTTTTAGATGCACATTGTGAGTGAACCCATATGTTTTTCTGTAAACATATGGGTAGTAGATTTCAAGTTCCATCTTGTGTATTTATTTAGCTCTTTATCACAAGCATGAAGCCTCCAAGGACTTCACAGAGAATTGTGATTGAAGATTTGTCTACTCAACCCTCGACTTTGACAAGTCGCCAACCATCTTTTCAGTCTTTTCCTCTTCTGAAAATCGAATTGGTTGGTAAAAGTGAAAATGTTGAAAGGAGCCGGTGGATGTTTGGATTCGGTGTTTTGTCAGCTTCCTTCTCAAACTGTGGACCGGCCAGACAGCGAGGTGGAGTTACTGCTGCTGTCACTGGAATGATAACCAATAGTTGTTTTGTTTTGTTTTGTTTTCTTACTGGCTGTAGGTTTTGGTGCCAACCCTGCCGGCGGGAGCCTGTTTGGGAACAAGCCGGCCGCCGGAGGCCTGGGGACCGGACTGGGAACCGGGTTCGGAGCAGGTACTGATGGAACCGCATCATTACCAAGGACCAGATTAGGGATGCACAGATCCTGAGTAGCTAATAATGGACAGGATTACTTGATATGAATGCTGTTTAGTACTCAGAATCTGTATTAGGGCTGGGCAATATGGACAAAATCAAATATCACAATATTTTTGACCAAATACCTCGATATCGATATTGTGACAATATTGTAGGGATGACTATTGGTGCTTTCACAAAATATTTACACAATGAGATTTTTTATAAATCATCATCAGTAATGTGGATATAATGACTAAGTGGGTAAAGGCAAATAATAGAACAGCTAGAACAGTCTGGTAAGTTCAGAAAATTACATCACTTTACTGTAATGCAGCCTTTAAAACCAGGAAAAGACACTTATGCTATATCACAATATTATGATATCCAAAATCTAAGACGATATCTAGTCTCATATCACAATATTGATATAATATCGATATATTGCCCAGCCCTAATCTGTATCTGCATCAGCAGTGGAAAAGGTTGTGATTGATACCTCTGTGAAGTGTGAGGGAATTGAATTTGTGATCTGTGTTTTACTGCACTTTCACTTTAGTTTATGGTTTTGGGTTAAGGCCGAGGTTAGAGGTCAGGGAATGAAGGTAGTGCTGAATGAAGGTCCTCACAAGTATATTAATACAAATGTGTGTGTTCAGCAGTGGGCACGGGGCAGACGTCTCTGTTTGGGAACACCCAGAACAAACTGGGAACCACACTGGGAACCATGGGAACGTTTGGAGCGACTGGATTCAACAGTGGAGCCAGCAGCCTGGGCTTCGGAGCGCCGCAGCAGCCTGTCGGTGAGCAGCTGGAGTCTGACTTTCTTTTTGCTTTCCTGTTTTACTTTCTTTCTGTCTGTCTTGCAATCTGGTTTTTTTTTCTTAAATTTCTGTCTGTCTGTTTTTCTTTCTGTCTTTCCTTCCATCATTAGGTCTATTTTTCTTTGTATTTCTCTCTGTTTGTCTATTTTTCTCTCTCCTGTGTGTGTGGTGGGGGGGATTCTGCGTTCTTCTGGCATTAAAAAAAGATTACACTTGATTGGCTTAATGAATGTGCTGTAATTCAAGGTCAAAATCTTTAATTCAAACATGATATCTCAGACATCACTGGTCCAGTTGTGACAAAACCTTGAGGGACCTCAGTCGTACTGAGGCAGGTTCATCACATGGGAAGTGACACAGGTTGTTTGTTTTCTCCTCCAGCGCTCAGCGACCCGAACGCAGCGGCCGCCCAGCAGGTGATGCTGCAGCAGCAGCTCAACGCTCTGGCCTACTCCCCCTTCGGAGACTCTCCGCTCTTCAGAAACCCTCTGTCTGACCCCAAGAAGAAGGAGGAGGTGAGAGGAAAGGAGAAGAGTACAGACTTTCGTTTTTTTTAATTCATCCACAAAAGGATGTAATCAATAAAAGTTCAGTGACGACAAAGTCTGACAGTCTGTGCAGAATTATAAAATAAGATTATAAAATACGATTAGATAAGATTATAAGATGGTAGGGCTGCAACTAACGATTTTGATAGTCGAATAATCTATCGATTATTGAAACAAATAATTGACTATTCGGATTATGAATCGCGCAATTACTCAATGGCTCTTATTTAGCTAGCAGCACGATCCAGAGTTGAAACGGAAGTCTGAGGTGTAGAGGGTGAAAAGAAATGGTGACATTACGGTTCCTTGGGGTGCGCCGGTGTTGCCCACCGCCACGTCTGACAGTATGCCCTGCAGCCGGACGTACTGTGGCCTGCCGGTGAGGTAGTCCATAATCCAGTCCACGAGGTCGTGGTCTGCCTGCTTCTCTGAGAGCTTCTTTGCCAGCAGGAGGGGCCGGATGGTGTTGAAGGCACTGGAGAAGTCAAAGAACATGATCCTCACAGCGCCCCCTGGCCTGTCCAGGTGTGAGTAAGCCCTGTGGAGCAGGTAGATGATGGCGTCCTCCACGCCGATGCGGGCTTGGTATGCGAACTGCAGGGGGTCCAGGGAGCCGACCACCAGGGGCCTGAGGTGCTGCAGTCTCTGAAGGGTCTTCATGACCTGTGAGGTCAGAGCGACTGGCCTGTAGTCATTTGCTGCTTTTCCTCGACTCGACTCGCTTTTGGTAGTACCACTTGGATTTCCCATGCAGATAGTATCCCCTCAATGCCGGGGGGGGGGGCAACAATGGAGGATATCGAAGGGATGGTGTTCTTGATTCTCAGTATGTGTGTGTTAGTCACTATGGTTTTGCGGGTTGCCATTTAATAGTAGTTAATTAAATTAAAATTAAGTTAAATTAAGTTTAAAAAAAATAGTTTGGCTATTTAAATATGGCAGGTTTGTGCAGGATGTCCCGTGTCGCGCAATGATGACTATTCTCTCTGACCAATCAGCAGTCTGCAGTGTTTTCACGTCTCCTTTTGGTGCCTCAGCTGGGGCACCTTCTTCACCTTCTTCACCTTCTTCACCTTCTTCAGCCTCAGAGAGGTTGAAGAGGTGCTGGAACACTCCTGCCAGCTGCCCAGCACATGCCTTGAGCTCCCTGGGGTTGATGCTGTCTGGACCATTCGCTTTGTTTATTCACAGCTTGGAGAGCTGCCGTCTCACCTGGCTGGATGTGATGACTGGGCTGGGGGGAGGGGGGGGGGGGGTGCTGAACTGTTCTCTGACGTGGAAGACAGACTGGGGCTGGGAGGGGGGGGTCGTTGAGCTGTTGTCCAGTGTGGAGTTTGCACATTCCTGGTTCCCCTCCACGGCTGGACTTGACTGTTTGTAGCCAGTAATCTTAATGTTTATTGCTGAGACTCAAATCTTTCCAGCGATGCCATTGGCTGCTAGAATGTAAACAACAATTTAAAAATGTCATTACAAAGTGACAATAATATAATTTGGATGGAGAGCTTGTGAAACTGTGATGGTCAAGAGTCTTATTAGTGATTACTACAGCAGAATAACATGGAGCTGATATCACCATTCATGTTCCTGACACAACATGCAGATTGACACATTTTTTATTGTGATGTATTGAATTTTGATATCGTGCCATCTGTCGACATTGTCAGCTTTTTGAATGACAAGCACCTAGCACCCCGCAGCGTCCACTGGTTTGAATGCAGTGTTCTAACAAGCAATTTTTCTGATAAGTTAGGGGCCATGAAATGTGGATGAAATTGCCAGTTTTCCTGTATATTGCGCAGACAGAAGTGGAAAAATTGTTTGTTTGTACATCCTCAGCAGAATGCAGAATGATTGCAAATGCTAAGAGGAAACTGAAGTGAGAGCCAAGTTCTTCACAATAACCAATCACAACTCGCCCTGTGTTCTGACAGCGTCTGAAGCCGACCAATCCGGCGGCCCAGAAGGCTCTGACCACGCCCACCCACTACAAGCTGACCCCGCGGCCCGCGACTCGAGTCCGCCCCAAGGCGCTGACGTCGTCCGGTTCCTCCAAGTCGCAGCTGTTCGACGGTCTGGACGACGACGAGCCCTCGCTCACCAACGGAGCCTTCGTACCCAGGTACCGCTACCGCTGCCCGGACTGGTCGCCGTGGCAACAAGGCCCGAGGAGGCGTTCTGTTTGTACCCAACTCTAGAGTTTTCTTCATTCGAGACGTCTAATGCGGTTTCCTTTGTGTGAAAAGGCAGAACATCAATTTGCTTCTGTTTGATTTAGCTATTAGATTTTAGTATTGTCTGATACTAAGACTAGAGCTGCAAGATAATGGCTAAAATGATAATGACAATTATTTTGCTAGATATTACGATCAAGATATATGATTGGTGATTGGATGATTTGGGGAACAAAATATTTTTTTACTACGTGTTTGACATCTTACAACATCTTTATTTTCAACTGCAGTGCTCTTTAAGTGAAAGTGAACGGAAATGAAGTTGCTTTGTAGTGTTTAAGTGTGTGTGTGTGTGTGTGTGTGTGTGTGTGTGTGTGTTTTCCCGGCAGGAAGAGCATCAAGAAGCTGGTGCTGAAGAACCTGAACAACAGCCAGTACAGCAGTCCAGTCAGCAAGGAGACAGACGACCTGGCATCGCCGCCTGAGTACCCACACAACGGACACAGGTCAGAACACACACACACACACACACACACACACACACACACACACACACACACACACACACACACCATTTGGTCAAAGTACTGAATGTTAGTAAAATTCAGTGTTGAGTCTTTCAAACAGTATCAAACTGGTATTAAAATGTGGATATCACTACAACAGTAGTAGTAGTAACATGAATTCTTAAATGATCTGTGTGTTCTCCTGCCTGCAGCCACATGGAGGAGGAGGAGGAGGTGCGGGAGGAGCCGGGGCCCGGCGGCCGACCGGACGACGACCCGGAGGTCACCCAGTTCTACGTCAACCCCATCGCCAAGCCCATCCCGCAGGGCCGCGCCCCCCCCAGCCTGCAGGACACCATCACAGACCTCAACATGCACAAACCGCCCAGGAACGGCCTGGAGGTGAGCCGAGCGCCGAGTCCCTGCTCACCTGATCTGATCTGAAGCTGTCTGTCAGTGTGAAGGAGAGCTGCGACCAACGAGTGTTTTCATTATCTAGAGATTGTCTTTTTTCGATTAAACATTTAGTCTATAAAATGTCAAAAATATAGACAAATGTCCGTCTCAGTTCCCAGAGTCCAAAGTGATTCTTTAGATTTCTTCCTCAGTCTGACCAGCAGCCAAAAAACACTAAGTATTTATTTAATAATGAGATGAAACAGAGAAGAGCAGCAAATCTCAGTGTTTGTGAAGCTGGAACCAGCAAATGTTTGGTATTTTTAATTGATGAATGACTAAAACAATGAATTATCTGTCGATCGACTAATCAGTTAATCCACTAATCATTTCAGCACTAGTGTGAACAATAACAAGCTGCATGAAGTCGCATTTTTTTTATTCTGATCTGCACCGCAAGACATGCAAACAACAGTTAAATCAGACTTTGTTAACAAGTCAATCTTACCTCATTCAATTCAGTAAACTTGTAGCATAGAGGACAATAAGACGAAATAATTTGGGGAGATGCCTCAGTTCAGTCAAAACTCAAAGGCTCATACAGTAACTGAAAGAACGTCTGTGCTTCGGCTGTTAGATATCACATCATCAAACAGGTTAGGTTATACTGAGAAAGACCCAACAGAACAGCTGGAGTACGATCTCAAGCACTAGAGTTGTCACGGTGATGCCATTTTGACACCGGTGTTGTTTCCCTCCTCAACACCGGCCACACCGGTTCTACCGCCTGTCGCCACTAGAGGGTCTGAGCACTATCAAAGTCAGCATCACTACAATGAAAATGAAACTTAAAATTCCTCTCCAAACTCACGTTAACTGCATTTGTAAACGGTAACACATTTTAATCAGAGAGTATAAGACTGCTCAACACTCAGAGAGTTAATATGAGTGCAGGTCAGATTCTGGCAGATTGTCCTTCTTTAGGCTCCCATTGGATTGTACTGGACACATTACTGTCACTAGGTAAGGACAAATAATTAATCTTACTCATCCCAATCTGTCATATTAGTGATCATATTAATGATCAGTATGTTGTTAGTATGTCCATTTATCATTTAGTAGCCTAACTTGAACATGGAAGCTCTGAATACGTGCTTTTATTTTACAAAATACAAAATAACGGTATTCCCGGTGTGGGGCTAATAACACCGGTGTGGACTCCAAGACCGTATGCCACCGGTATCACCGCCCACCGCGACAACCCTACCAAGCGCACACTTCATCTCACACTCTAAAGACGCTCTCTCTCTGGTCTCAACTTTCTTGTTTCTCTCTCCAAGACGACCTGGGAAGTTTGTTCACCTCGGCGGTTTAGAACAGCAAATGTAAAAGCTTTGATGCAGTGGCTACAGGTTTGAATCACTTGTGTTTTATCAGTCAGAGATGGAGGGAAGCAGAACGAACACTCTAGATTATTACTGTATATTTTTCTGTCTGTGTGTGTGTGTGTGTGTGTGTGTAACCGGAGTGTTCCTGCTGTCCTCAGCTGAGCAGCGAGGACGCGTCGGCCTCTCTGGGCGAAGAGTCTCTGCAGGAGGAGAGAGAGGAGGAGCAGCAGGAGAACCAGCAGTCTCCACACCCAGCAGGTCAGACTGTGAAACACACCGCCTCACAGTGCCAGGCAGACCCACCATCAATACATTTCCCTCACTGGAATAGTAATAACATTAAAAGAACAGAAACGGTCTAAGCAGTCTAAGCAGTCTGTATCCTCCTGTCAGAAATGAGACTGTGTCAGTGAAAGATGGAGTCACTCCTGCACACTCGCTCCACGCCACAAAAGTTTAACAGTGACAACGTTTTGATCCTACTGGGATCTTTGTCAGGTCAAAATGTTTGAAAAATGGAAACCACACCCATATTTATACATCATGCACACCCATAGGCTGACGAGCTCTATGATGGCAGGTGTGGTTCACCATCCAAACCGCCCAGGGTGATAAACATCCAAAAATAATTAACAATTCAATAAAGTACATAGAAAACAGATACGTAGAGAAAAAAAACAGTAGTACAAAAGCCATCCCATATATCAAAATCTACATCACCTACATTCAAAAATATTGTATTAAGTTAGAGGAAAAGAAGAAATCTTAAATTCATATAAGAAATTGGGTCTTAACAGAAAGAAAGAAAGAAAGAAATGAGACTGTGGCCAGAAGAATCATTGAGAGAATTGGTAGAAAATGAGCAGACTTCTGGAGACCGGACTTGCTGCTGTGTGAACATCTGCTGTTTCATTCACTTTGTAACAGTTGTTTTAAACAGTGCTGTATAAACATTGAAATGATCTCATAGTATTGGAATAGCTATATTTTATTGCTTGCTCTGTTCTCATCTTGATGCCTTATGTTTTCTGGCACTTCGGTTGCTGGTTTCTCCTTACGATTAACCAGACATTAGGCTTGGGACGATATTTGATATTATCGCTACAGATATTTCATGAATATCACAATATTTCCCGCAATATCAAATATCGCCCCCCAACAAAAAGTGTGTTGCTTAGATCACGATTGTACACGCTTTTATACTTACAAACTTATAATTTACTAGTGGTAGGATAGTAAAAAAAACCAAAAATTATCATACTTGAAGTGAAGATTTTGGATATCACCCAAGCATACCACACATAGCCCTTTTCTGAGGTTGCAAACCTTGCTAACTCTATTTTTGTGATTTTATATTTGTACTTTTGTTTTTTTATGTTTGTTTCCATTTTTTATTTGTTTGTATTTAGCTGTTGCAACTGTAACAGTTAATAGGGATCCTAATAAACTGAAACTATCTACATGTTGTGAAAGTGAAGTGTCCCCCCCCCCCCCCCCCCCCCTCTCTCCGTCAGGCATCGTCCTGAGCCGTGTGGGATACTACACCATCCCCTCCATGGAGGAGCTGGCAGAGATGTTGGACGACAGCGGGGAGTGTGTGGTGGAAAACTTCACCGTCGGCAGGAAAGGTAACGCTGCTCCAGCTCTCCGTCTGCACATGGTGGCTGTTGTCTGTCAGCGGCCGGTGGAGCAGACAGACTAACCGTCCACAGATAACATGCACCAGAATCTGGCTGCAGGCACATCGTTATGCATATGAGGCCTGATTGGACGGCCGCCTCACCGCTGTGCTCTGATTGGCCCTCACAGGCTACGGCTCCGTGTTCTTCCCCGGCGAGGTGAAGGTGACCGGACTGAACCTGGACGAGATCGTCCACTTCAGACGCAAGGAGGTCATCGTCTACCCGGACGACAAGAACAAGCCCGCCGAGGGGGAGGGGCTTAACCGGTGAGTGACAGCAGGAGGAAGTGGTGTAAGAAGGCTGGAAAATGAGGCTGTGATATGGACTGATGAAGGAATAATAATAATAATAATGATAGCTTTATTTATGTAGCACTTAAAAACAGAGTTACAAAGTGCTTTACAAAGACATCACAATTAACAACCCGAAAAAACAACACAAAGTAAGAATGGAATTAAAACGACATGAGACACAGAAATGTAAAACAAAAGAACGATGAGTCGGGTATTAAAAGCAAGTCTAAAAAAGTGACTTTTAAGAAGGGATTTGAAGGAGGCCGCTGAGTTCGCCCGCCTGATATCCTCAGGCAGGCTGTTCAGAGGGAAGGAGGAAAGCATTACCACATTCAAACTGAGACATAAATCACTTTATTTAAACAAACACGACCATCGCTGAGAAGAGCAACTTGAGTCAGGAAGCGGCGGTGTTGATGGGAAACACAGAATGCTGCAGGTTGCTCCTTTAATATGTACAGTGAGCCTGTTCCCACTGCTGCACTAATCCATCACATAGATTTAACAGTGAGTTTAAAAAAAGTCTCATGATCCTTGTTGTGGCTCAGGGATTGGATTATTATTATTAGTACTACAGCTACATTACATTACATTACGTCATTTAGCAGACGCTTTTGTCCAAGGCGACTTACAATTAGTACATTTCATCAGCAGTAGTCAAACTGACCGTATATCAGTCTTCATCAGCTAAGCCTTCAATAGGAATAAGCAGCTATTATGGGATGGACTGCCTGGGGAGCTTAGACTGGCAGAATTACTGTAATCCTTTTAACCTTTAATTCATTTGATCGTTTTTGTTAATCATTTTTTTTATTGTCTGTCTGTAGGACTCAAGGCAATTCAGTGCAATTTGAAAAGGTTCAGGTTCAGGTCTTTATTGTCCCTCATTTTGCAGCAAGGCACATAAAAAAAACCCCGAAAAGAATGGACACAATGCCACACAGTACAATACAAGTACAAAGGATTCCATACAATAAAAAGTCCTTAAATAAAGTGCTAAAGTGTGCAAAAATGCAGAATATATTTGATAGATTTGATATATTTTGAGAGAATGTTGCAGTTGCAGTTTAAACTGCTATTCATATCATCACAAGTTTTTCTTGTCATAAATGTTTTTACAACTTTTTTACAAGATTTCTTTTTTTAAAGAAAAGTGATTTTCATGATTCATGGACCAGAGATCACCTGCAGCTCTAAAACTCCTTGTTCACAAATCCAGTTTGGACCAAACTCTCTCTGAAGAAACTAACGGCAGTCTCTGAGATTTGGAAATTGCAGAAGTTCATAATGTGTTCAATTTTTTTTTTTTATTGTTCAGATCTAATGATCAAACCTTCAGCTAGTTTTCTTTGGTCTGAACTAGGGCTGGGCGATATGGACAAAATCAAATATCACAATATTTTTGACCAAATACCTCGATATCGATATTGCGACAATATTGTAGGGATGACTATTGGTGCTTTCACAAAATATTTACACAATGAGATTTTTGATAAATAATCATCAGTAATGTGGATATAATGACTAAGTGGGTAAAGGCAAATAATAGAACAGCTAGAACAGTCTGGTAAGTTCAGAAAATGACATCACTTTACTGTAATGCAGCCTTTAAAACCAGGAAAAGACACTTATGCCATATCACCATATTACCATATCCAAAATCTAAGACGATATCTAGTCTCATATCACGATATCGATATATTGCCCAGCCCTAGTCTGAACTAATTTTGGCAGCGGTTCCAGTCCCTGTAACTAATGTAATGTAATCTCTCTTCCCCCCCCCCCCAGGCGGGCAGAGGTGACCCTGGACGGCGTTTGGCCGAACGACAAGACGACCTGCACTCAGATCAAGAGTCCGGAGCGTCTGACGGACATGAACTACGAGGGCCGGCTGGAGAACGCCTCGCGCAGACAGGGCGCTCGCTTCCTGGAGTACCGGCCTGAGAGCGGGTCCTGGGTGTTCGAGGTGAGGCGGCGGGAAGCTGGACCGTCTGCAGCTCCGCCTTATTACATATCAATCCAGTATCTGCCATAACAATAATATACTGAACAAAAATATAAACGCAACACTTTTGTTTTTGCTCCCATATCAAGATGCTGATTAAACAGCTGATTATTACACAGGTGCCTTGGGCTGCTCACAATAAAAGGCCACTCTAACATGTGCAGTTTTATCTTGAAAAAGACATTTATTAGGCTCTGAACTATGGATCTCACATGACTAGGGCTACAGATTTGCATTTTTTGAAAACCAGTCAGTATCTGGTGTGACGACCATGCATTGCCTCATGCAGTGCGACACATCTCCTTCACATAGAGTTGATCAGGTTGTTGATTGTGGCCCAAGGCACACCTGTGCAATAATCATACGGTTTAATCAGCATGTTGACATGCCACACCTGTCAGGTGGATGGATTATCTTGGCAAAGCAGAAGTGCTCACTAACACGGATTTAAACAAATTTGTGAACAAAATTTGAGAGAAATAAGCCTTTTGTGTGCATAGAAAAAGTCTTAGATCTTTTAGTTCAACTCATGAAAAATGGGAGCAAAAACAAAAGTGTTGTGTTTATATTTTGTTCAGTGTAATATAAACTTTATTGTATAGCACTTTTCAATACCGACGTTACAAAGTGCTTCACAACAAGGAACAAGTGTAACAAATAAAATGTGTAGTGCAAAAATAGAAACTGACGGTCCTGTAAAAATAGACATGGCAAACAAATAAAAAGACAAACAAATGACAATAAATGGATCAAAATATTGTATCTTCTAGTCGACTGTAGCAGATGGTTTCCTGCCTGACTCCTCCCCCCTCCCCCTCCCACTCAGGTCGCCCATTTCTCCAAGTACGGCCTGCAGGACTCGGACGAGGAGGAGGAAGTCCCGCCCAAAGCCGACCCCAAGAAGCTGAAGACGATGACATCACTTCCTCCCTCCAGGCTGCAGCAGCTGCAGCAGCAGCTCCCCCCCTCCCAGCAGCAGGTGGCGCCACAGGCTCAGGTAGAGCAGCCTGCGCCCAAACACTCCCATCCAACACACTCCATGCTCACTGACACACAGGGGTAAAGGGGCATTTCACTCATTAATGCGTCAGAAGTGTTCAGACTCGCTCTGGAAGTGAAACAACTTAATATCCAGGGATTCATCCCACAGCTACAAAACAAGTCATGATCTGACTTTACTGCTCAGCCCACCCACAGAATGTTTAGGGTTTGAGTGATGTGGGTTTTTTTAAGCCCAATACCGCTATTTTCTGGATTGCAGCTGCCAATATTTGTGCCAATATTAAATATCGAAATAGGAACTGCAGGGTCTGATCTATGGCTGCAACTAACGATTATTTTCTCGATTAATCGATTAGTTGTTTGCTCTATAAAATGTCAGAAAATGGTGAAAAATGTGGATCAGTGTTTCCCAAAGCCCAAGATGACGTCCTCAAATGTCTTGTTTTGTCCACAACCCAAAGACATTCAGTTTACTGTCATAGAGGAGTAAAGAAACCAGAAAATATTCACATTTAAGAAGCTGGAATCAGAGAATTTTGACTTATTTTTCTTCAAAAATTACTCAAACCGATTCATCGATTATCAAAATAGTTGCCGATTAATTTAATAGTTGA